>NC_089840.1:215081320-215126320 GCF_035609145.1 Eleutherodactylus coqui | reverse complement strand
ACCTTGTGCAAATGAAAATAGGGCTGTCCCTCTGCACTGTGACCGCCTTTCAGATATTTGTGGACAGCTATTAAGTCTTCTCTCAGATTTCATTTTTGCAAGCTAAACATTCCCAGATCCTTTAACCGTTCCTCATAGGACATTATTTGCAGACCACTCACCATCCTGGTTGCTCTTCTCTGAACTTGGTCTAGTTAGTCTGTCTTTTTTAAAGTGGGGTGCCCAGAACTGGACATAGTATTCCAGATGAGTTCTGACTAAGGAAGAGTAGAGGAGGATAATTACCTCACGTAATCTAGACTTTATACTTTTCTTCATACATCCCAGAATTGTGTTCGTCCTTTTGGCTGCTGCATCACATTGTTGACTCATGTTCAGTCTATGATCTATTAGTATACCCAAGTCTTTTTCACATGTGCTGCTGCTTAGCCCAATTCATACAATTTTTCATTTCTCCGCCCAGGTGTAGGACTTTGCATTTCTCCATATTAAATTCTGTTAGTCACCGCCCACTGTGCAAGCTTTTCTAGATCTTTTTGAATACTCTCTCTCTTCCCTAGTGTTAGCTATCCCTCAAAGCTTTGTGTTGTCTGCAAAATTTGATCAGTTTCTCCTTAATTCCCTCCTCTAGATCATTTATAAAAATGTTGAACAACACTGGGCATCGGACAGAGACTTGTGGTACACCACTTGGTACATTCTTTCTCTTGGATGTGCAGCCATTTATGACCGACTACTCTTTGAGTGCAATCACTCAGCCAGTTGTGAATCCACCTAACAGTTGCCTTGTCAATCCCATATTTTGTCATTTTTTTCAATAAGGATGGTATGAGATGATTTGTTAAAGGCTTTACGAACGTCAAGATATACTATATCCACCATATTTCCCTGATCAACCCAGTCGGTCATTCTGTCATAGAAGGAAACTAGATTAGTCTGGCATGACTTGTTTGTTACAAGCCAATGCTGGCTCTGGTTGATTACCAGAGCGCTGCAGAATAAGTTGGCGCTATACAAATAAAGATTATTATTAATATTATTATTATTACCCCATTCTTACTCCCATATATGCTGTTCAATAATTTGCCAGAAACCTGGTGTAAACAATTTAGTAATTGCCTACAGATGTAGCAAACTTTAGCTTAAGGGCGCCCACCCACTGGCGATTTTTTTTCCTTTGCGTTTTGCATTTTTTCTCAAGAGCAATTAGTTTTGAATGTACTCCTGTCCACTGGCGTTTTTTTTTTCAGTCCGTTGCAATTTTTAACATAGGAACTGTCAGTTGCATATGTGTCCTTATTTTTCTCTTAATGCACCCATGAATGTCAATGTAAATTAACGGAAAAAGCCGCGAAAATGCCGCGAAAAAGCCGCGAAAAAGCTGCGAAAAATGCCGCTAAAAACGCACGAAAATCGCAAACGCCAGTGGGTGGGCGCCCTAAGGCCTCCTTCCCACGAACGGATTTACGCCGCGTAAATTCGCGGCAAAAATCCGCTGCGTGGCCCCCTGCTATTAGGTTCTATTGAACCTAATAGCACAATGCTCACGATGCGTAATTCCACCGCGGAATTACGCACCGCGATTTCTCCCGTCCTCACCCGCAGCATGCTCTATTTGCTGCGGGTGAGGACGGGCTGTACGCGCTGACGGCTTCCATTGCAGTCAATGGAAGCCGTCCGTTCACGCTATCTCCCGCTGTAACCAGTGGGAGATAGCGTGAAAAAACGCTTCCCCACCTACCGCCGCAGCGTCATTTGACGCGGCCGGCGCGTCACATGACACTGCCGGCCGCGTCACGTGACGCGGTGGGCGTGTCACACGACGCGACGGCGGTGGGCGGGGAAGCGTTTTCACGCTATCTCCCGCAGGTAAGTATAGGGGCTCTGGGGGGCGCCGTGACGGGCTTCACTGCGTAATATTACGCGGCGGAGCCCGTCACGCTCGTGGGAAGGAGGCCTAAGGGTGCCTACCCACTAGCGTTTTTTTCCCTGCGAAATTCGCAGCATTTTTTTCTCTGCAGGGGTCTATGGGACTTGTAATGTTAAAATCGCAATCGCGCAAAATCGCAATTTACCGCGCAATCGCGATTTTGCGCGATCGCGATTTTAACATTACAAGTCCCATAGACCCCTGCAGAGAAAAAAATGCTGCGAATTTCGCAGGAAAAAAAAACGCTAGTGGGTAGGCGCCCTAACTGTGATAACTTGGGGCAACAAATTATCTTATAATACAACAAAAGCCATTGAAAAGGCAAATGAACTGTGACACAACTTTTTTTATGCATTAAAATATCAACTTGAACTTTGCTACTTCTATAAGTTCATTTCAGTCCACATTTAGATGTCACTGAACTGCCACGGAGCTGCACTGCATGCGGATGGGGATTTCAAAGCTTTATCTGTACATAACAAGATAATCATGCAGGTTTCCACTGGGATTTTTATCCTTTCAATGCATGGTGTGAAATCTGTGGCCGATGTGTAGCTCATTCTGTGGGAAAATCCACACATAACAAATGCAGATTTCACCTATATTCATTCCACACTTCTTATGTGAAAACCTGACATAAAAGTTACTAAACCCAAATTTCTTCACTATACACTGGCTGGACACTAGACAATACAAATAACATTCTAGTTGCATACTATAGATGGTTGTGTGTTGAAGTGACCCATATGTAAAATATATTATATATTAATTTTTTCATCAATTACTAATATCAATCTTATTTTCTTTCACAGTGCGCCATCATTGAGGCTGCGTTTACTGCAACTTAAATGTCACTTTACTTGGAAACTTATTTTAAAGGAAATGGACCCCGATATGGAAGAGAGATTGCATGACCAGTTAACATTTCTTGTCACCAAGAACAAATACATGGTATACAATTTTCTGGCCTATGTGACATATCTGAAAAATGATTATACAAAAGCCATTGTCAATTTACAGAAAGCAGAAGAAGTGATTAAAGAGAACTATCCAGATGGACCTGATCACAAATATTTGGTGACATATGGAAATTATGCATGGATCTTCTACTACCTGCACCAGTATGAAGACTCTCAAAAATATATAGATAAAGTAGACCAGATAAATAAAGGACTCAAAGATACACCAGACATATCTGAAATCTATGGAGAAAAGGGCTGGGCACTGCTTAAGTTTTGTGGACAATATTATGAAGAAGCAAAACTTTGTTTTCAGAAGGCTTTGGAGCTAGAACCGGAAGATCCTGAGTGGAATAGTGGCTATGCAACTGCGGTCTATAGATTGGAAACCATCAATGGCAGACAATGTCCAGCCTCAGAATGCAAATCGCTAGATCTGTTGAAGCGTGCAATAGAGAAGAATCCAAATGACGCCGTGGTGAAGGCACTTCTTGCGTTGAAGCTACAAGACCTAAAAAGAACTAATGAAGGAAAGAAATATATTGAAGAAGCCATAAAACAAGCCCCAAACCTTCCATATGTGCTCCGTTATGTTGCCAAGTTTTACAGGAGGGCTCGCATGGAAGATGAGGCCTTACGTCATCTAAAAACAGCAGTAGATCTCATCCCAAACTCTGGATTTTTACATCACCAAGTTGGACTATGTTGCAAGCATAAGTATTTCAATTATAAAAAGCAATTGAGAAACAGGAACATTTATAGCAGACAACTGGACCAAGAATCATATGATCTACTGCAAAATGCTATCTTTCATTTTGAAAAGGTGTTGGAGTATAAGAAATCATTTGTGCATGCATACGTAGACTTAGCAAATATGTACGGTGAAGCAAATGAGTATCAAAAAGCAGAGGACACATTTGAAGCAGTTTTGGCATTTCCCAGTCTTTTGGATGAGGAGAAGCAGCAGATCTATTACCATTATGGAAATTTCAAGGAGCATTGCAGGAGATCTCAATCTGAAGCCATACACTATTATAAGATGTCTTTGCAGATTACTTCAAACATGAAAGAGAAAGAATTCAGTGAAAGTGCTCTAAGAAGAATTTCTTCAAAGATGATCAGAAACAACAGACAAGATCCAGAGGGTTTTGCTTTGCTTGGCTTCGTCCATAAGACTTACGGGGAAAGAAATGATGCAATTGATTGCTATGAACAAGCCCTCAGATATGATCCTTACAATGAGGAGTATGTGAGTGAACTCTGTGAGCTGAGGTTGATGATATGAAGAACAAGTGAAGTAGAAGAGAGATCTTGGGTTTTAAAGTTTACCTTCTCCTTTTATAAATCTGTAGAGCGTACGTCTTCAAAAAATTCATCTATTGTTAACAATTAAAGACTATGTACACCATTACAGAGGGCTGTATGACAATACCGCGGAGATAGTGGAGGAGGATTAGGATGACAGAGAGCAGTGAAAGCTACTATTACAGAGGGTTGTAATTCACTCTGGGTAAATGTTCTGCTCTTATCAGCAGTGAGGGGGAAGGGACCAGCAGTTACTCAAAAAACAGGTGATATAGATGTGTAGTATTGAGTGGGGGTGGTTATGCTACACAGCTTCTAAAGGAGGAGTGGGAGCTGACCTTATGCACATTCATCAGATAGACCAGCAGGGAATAGTTCTGAGCCAGAAATTTGAATGGACAAGAACCAGCAAACCAAGTATGAGGCTTTCTTAATTTAAGGTGGGAAACCTCGGTGCATAAAACGCATAAATGCATATTTTTTTCTGCAAGAACTTAGATATCTGTACACTGATTTTTCATGCACAAAGGTGCATTTAAATAATAGATCTGCAGCTGCGGTTTCTCACTTAGTGTTTCAGTGAAACGGCATGGGTGGACAAGAAAGGGGAACAGATGGGGAATCTAATTAGTGAGTGCATCACCATGTATAGAGTTAATATGTACATTATGCTCAAAATTTCTGTCTGATTTCTGTTTAAAACCTCTGTAACTTTGTAAGGACAAATGTTTTTGTAGCATAACTAACAAAATAAGAGTACTTTCACAATGCAGTTTGCACAAATATTTCTATCATATATGCATATTTAAATAATGTAATCCCCGGCTTTATTAATAAAGTCTTTAACATGATCAATACTGATTTGTGGAATCAAATTATTTTTGATTGTGATATTGTATTTCTAGTTGTAGGGTTACTGTGCCGCCATCTTATATAATACTTCACAGTTTAAATATTTACAAGCAATACATTTATGATATGCAAACAAATGAACGGTGAATGCTTCTCAACTCTGGACCTAAAGTACCCCAACAGGGCATATTTTTAGGATTACCTTGGTTTCACACATATGATATCATTAATGTAAATGCATCAAGAATCACTCCATGCATGCTATCTATGGAATATGCTCAAATTATAATCTTTAGGGGTGGCTATGGTTGACAAACACTGGTTTATAGCAGCAGTGGTTGACATTTTGAGGACCTCACAAGTAATGTTTGACTCTATCTGATTACGTTAAGTGTCTCCTGTACAAAAGAAAGCACAACAATTGCATGTATACTCTTTAATGTGGTAAATGGAAGATATGGAAACAACTGAGTGTATCTGAGCTCTTGGTGGGGGTCATGACAGTCAGTCCTACATAAATCATGTGTACAAATGCATACTAATGTGTTATAACTGTGGTGGGAAAGCCACGTCAACAGTTTCCGATGATGCTTAACCCAAAACAGACCAAAATGCATTAGAACTGGGTCAAGGGATGAGTGTGGTAGACCCACTTACCATATAAAGGAATGCATTTTAAATTTAAAAAAGGGTTATCCGGGAAGCTAAAAACAAAAATCTTGGATGACCTGTAGCAACATCCCGTCTGCATGCTGCAACTCTAAAATCCAATTTTTTTTCACTGGGGCAGAAATGGTACAGAAACTAAAATACCCTTCATAGACTAACTAAAATTCTTTTTATTAATTAATATTAAGACATATATAGGGTACCTAAGACAAGCACCAAAACATAAATATCAATACCAAATAGATATCTCAGAGATGGTGAAAAGACAACCTCTACTTCATATCAGTGGGATATGTACAGTATACCCCTATAATCAAAATAATAGTGCTGGGAAGAACATATACTTAGACTAGGACACTCTCTGGATGTAAGAAAAGTCTAACAATAGAGAGCTGTAGATACCTTGGGAAGCAAAAAGTAAAGTGAGGACCATATGATGGAATACGGCGGTGGTCTACCACCAAACAGGATTTCAGGATCAACATCTCTAGCTTGGCTTGTTGGCCAGACCCAACTTAATTTCAAATATGTGCAAACATACTGTACAAATTTTTGATGAGATATATATTTCCATCTGTTTACTTTATTCTGGAAGCCTATTGGAAACACTTTTTAACCATTAAGGAGATGTACAAATTTAACATTGATTAATATTTATTAACATTTTGAGGAACCTTTTTGTTTTCCTACACCAAGCCAAGATTGAAAAGGCTCAGAATGACAGATACCCCCACAAAATACACATCTTAATATATTCACTGAGGGGTGTCAGGAGTATTTTGACTCCACATGTTATTTTCAGGAGTTAATGCAATTTAGAGGAAAAAATAAAATTTCACAATTTTGCAAATATACATTATTTTAAAGACGGGGTTTTTTTTTTTTTTTAGAGTGCACATGGATATGAGAATTTGCATGCCAAAATGGATACCCCCGTTTGACAGTAGTTGAAACTTTAGCTTTTTTAAATTTTTACGTGATCACCATTATCTATTAGATAACGGCGATCATGTGACCAAGAACCGCTTACCGTGGCCCCCCCCCCTGAAATCTCCAGGCTCTCAACTACATAGCCAGGAGCAAGGCGATTTTAAATTACCTTGCAATCTGCGGCTTTTGGGCATGCGTCTGCCATTTTGGCAAAGGCTGAGTGTGCAGAAGTTGTGGTAAGGTCCGTGGATAAATCCCGGGGCCTTAGGTACGTAATTTCATCTCTCCTCATGGACGAGAGTCCTTCTGTGCATGTGCCCGACATCTATGTATGGCGCGCATGCGGCGACATAAGGTCCTGACAGGACCAGAACATCGTGCGACATCACGGAGGACAGGGGTGAGTACTTTTTAGCTCCCCTCATGAATCCGATTACATCATACTGCCACGGGAATGGCTTTATGGGCATACTGCCAAGACAACCCTGGGGCCTTTCAGAAGGCCTCTGGCTGCCATGAGACACACATGGCTCCCTACGATCTCATTGTTCAGGGGGTGGAGATTTAAATGCCGCTGTCAGAATTGACAGTTTTTCTGCAAATGTCATTTTATAGACAGGTTTTTTTTCTATAGTGCACATGAAAATGAGGATTTGCTCCCCAAAATGGATACCCCTGTTTGTCTTGTGTTCATAAATATGCCCATTGTGGTCCTAGTCTTATGTCTGGACCCATAACAGGGCCCAGAGGAAAGTAGCCAGAGGCTTTCAGATCACAAATTTTGTTTTAAGGTGTTTTGGACCTCATTGTATATTTTTAGATTTTTAGAGCCCTCGAGCTGCCAAAATGATAGAAATCCCAACCCCCACCCCTAAAAAAAAAACATTTGGAAAAAAGACCTCATTATGAATTAATCTATGGTGAACTAAGCATTTTAACCCCAGTTTTAATGTAAAGCAGGTGAACAAATTGTATAATTTCTTTTTCAGAAATATGTATATTTCGAGACTTATTGTTGTATAAAGCAGGGGAATCTAAGGAGATACACCTCAAATTTTATTGCACTGGTTCTTCTGTGTTCAGCAATACACCTATTTTAGCTCCAATCTGCTTACAAGATACATGGTTAGGCCTACAAAGGAGGGAACGCCCTTTGACTTTCAGTGCACAACTGAATAAATTCCAGGCCCCATTGCTCACTTGTAGAGCCATCAAGTTGCCAAAACTATAGAAGGCCCCCACAAGTGACCCAAGCATTATTATAGAGCAGGTGAAAAATATTTCTTTTTTTTTTGTAACAATTTTTATTAAATTTTAAAATTTTGACAAGGAAGTGTATATCAGATACAACATAGTCTGATTGCAATATAATCAAATAGTATACCAAATTAGATAAATGATAATTCCATATATTTGTTCTGAATGATAAGAACTCTTAGTTTATGCATGAACTTCTACATCCAAGACATCAGTAATTCAAAGATGACCTGGCCAGGACCAACCTACTTAAGGATGAAGAGGGAGGGAGAGTAGTCAGGATTAGGAGAGAAGGGTGGGGTAGAGGAAGGGACGGGGGGGGGGGGGGGGGTCCTATCTCGTGGGGTCAGTGTCTGGAGGAGGAGTACAGGGCTATGTGGTTGTTTTTTTTTTTTATAAATGGTAACTTATATGGTGTTTGGGAATCACTATTTTAGGAAGGGAGGGTATACTTTATCCATGGAGTCCAAATTTTCAGAAACATTTTATGTCTACCTTCCACTATTGATGTTAATTTTTCATGAAGTAAATACCAATCCATTCTACGTTTTACTGCTGAGAAATCTAGTGAAGCCTGTTTCCATGATGGGGTTTTTTTTTTTGTAGCTAGGAAAAAAAAGGATATTCGTTTCCTGGGGGGATATTCTCAATACACTTATCAGTAAAGCCTCCCAGGGATTCTTACATATGTTGCAGTAGGTTACTGTGTAGAATAATGAGTAGACTCTGATCCAAAGTCTCCTAACTCTTGGGTAGGACCACCAAATGTGGAGTGTGTCACCTGGGGATGAACAACCATGAAAGCAGTTTGGAGAGTAGCCTGGCACTGCATGGGCGTATCTGGCTGGGATCCAAGTACCAAAGTAATACTTTAAATGATGTTTCCAGCATTAGTATGTTATGGGCACTTCTATTGTTGGATTTCTAGAACCCGGACCAATCTTCATCTGAGGGGGCGCTACCTATATCTTTTTCCCAGCATGTTAACTGTGCACGATATGATGAATGAACAAATCCACAGCATATCTGTGAGATAAGGCCCTTGGCCTGTGGGTACCTGAGGCAAAAGGATTCAAAAGGGGTTAAAGTCAAAGAGGATTTTGTATTTTTAAGGTAAGACGATACAAAGTGCTTTAATTGTAGGTATCAGAATATTTCAGAGGATGGCAGATTATACTTTCTCTGAAGGATAGGAAATGAGGTGACGCCCTCCAGCGAAAGCAAGTGATATATTTTAGTGACACCATTGTTGGTCCAGGCATTAAAGGACTGAGGCGAATCATTGCCTGGAGAGAATAACAGGTTTTGTAGAAACGGCAGGAGGGTTAAATGGGGAGAGAGATTAGGTTTCCGGAGTATTTAATGGAGTCCAACACCCTAAGGGTGCATTCCCACGAATGTATATCGGCTCGGTTTTCACGCCGAGCCGATATACGTTGTTTTTGTGTTTAGGGGGGGAGGATGGAAGAGCCAGGGGCAGGAACTGTGCTCCCGCCCCTCTCTGCCTCCTCTCCGCCCCTCTGCACTATTTGCAATGGGGAAAGGCAGGGGGGGCTAATTCTCGGAACTCAGCCCCGCCCCCGCCCCACCTCCTTTCATTGCAAATAGTGCAGAGGGGCGGAGAGGAGGTAGAGAGGGGGCGGGAGCACAGTTCCTGCCCCTGGCTGTTCCAGCCTCCCCCCCCCCCCCCCACACGAAAACAACATATATCGGCTCGGCGTGAAAACTGAGCCGATATACGTTCGTGGGAATGCACCCTAAGGGAGTGTTTTGTAATAGGGTTGGTGATAGTGGGTCTGTGTATTGGTGGGGTCCATAGAATTAAATCTATGGTAAGTGGGTAGACTTCGGTTGTCTCTAAGGACAGCCAGAACGGGGCATTACTAGTTGTGTGGAGAAGAGCTAACTGGGCTATCTGTGCTGCCTGATAATATTTTGATATGTTTGGTACACCCAATCCTCCTTTCATTCTGTGCCTATATAAGGTAGAGCGCGCAACTCTAGGAATAGAGTCCTTCCAAATAAAGTAAAGGGACATTTGTTGGAATGTTTTCAAAATGTGCCCTGGTACATGAACTGGAAGAGTTCTAAAGAAATCTAAGAGTTTACGAAGGAGTGTCATCTTCAAAGAATTTACTCTTTCCATCCACGAGATATGGTAGTGGCTCCAACTTTTTTTAGGACCAGCCTGAGTTTACGGAGCAGAGGGATATAATTTTGGATATATAGAGATGTATAAGAATTAGTTAATCTTATGCCCAGGTAGTCTAATGAGCCATTGAAAGGGAAAATTAGATTGAAGTTGAGAGACCAGATTTGGGGGCAGGGTGAGATTAATAGCTTTAGATTTTGTGTTTTTTATTGTCAATCCAGAGAGAGACCCAAACCTGGACAGTTCCGCTAGTAGATTAGGGATTGTGGTGAGGGGAAAAGATACCATCATTAGCATATCATGCAAACATGCAGATCTTGTGATGAACAGATGCAATCTCAATTCCCTTAATATTTAGATTATTGTGAATTTTGACTGCAATGGGTTCCATAGCTAAAATGAAGAGTAGAGGGGTTAAAGGGCATCCCTGCCGAGTGCCTCGGTAGATTGTTTTGGTATCTGACCCAAAGACCTTGCAGTAGAGATGAGCGAGCACCAAAATGCTCGGGTGCTCGTTATTCGGGACGAAATTATCGCGATGCTCCAGGGTTCGTTTCAAATAACGAACCCCATTGAAGTCAATGGGCGACCCGAGCATTTTTGTATTTCGCCGATGCTCGCTAAGGTTTTCATGTGTGAAAATCTGGGCAATTCAAGAAAGTGATGGGAACGACACAGCAACGGATAGGGCAGGCGAGGGGCTACGTATTGGGCTGCATCTCAAGTTCACAGGTCCCACTATTAAGCCACAATACCGGCAAGAGTGGCCCCCCCCCCCCTCCCAACAACTTTTACTTCTGAAAAGCCCTCATTAGCATGGCATACCTTAGCTAAGCACCACACTACCTACAACAAAGCACAATCACTGCCTGGATGACACTCCGCTGCCACTTCTCCTGGGTTACATGCTGCCCATCCCCCCCCCCCCCCGCACGACGCAGTGTCCACAGCGCACAACAAACTGTCCCTGCGCAGCCTTCAGCTGCCCTCATGCCACACCACCCTCATGTCTATTTATAAGTGCGTCTGCCATGAGGAGGAACCGCAGGCACACACTGCAGAGGGGTTGGCACGGCTAGGCAGCGACCCTCTTTAAAAGTGGTGGGGCGATAGCCCACAATGCTGTACAGAAGCAATGAGAAATAGAATCCTGTGCCACCGCCATCAGGAGCTGCACACGTGGGCATAGCAATGGGGAACCTATGTGCCACACACTATTCATTCTGTAAAGGTGTCTGCATGCCCCAGTCAGACTGGTAATATGTACCTTAACAGTAACCGCGTTGGTGGTAATGTGGTGGTGACTGCGGACCTAGTAGCGTGGTTTTATTTTGTTGGTTTTCGGAATGTGGCCCGGATTAAGTGGGCCGTGGCGGGGGGATGTTTTTGAGGCACTACGTGTCCTCTCCACGTGTCCGTGGTTATATGCACCTTAACAGTAACCGCGTTGGTGGTAATGTGGTGGTGACTGCGGACCTAGTAGCGCGGTTTTATTTTGTTGGTTTTCGGAATGTGGCCAGGATTAAGTGGGCCGTGGCGGGGGGTTGGTGGGGGGGCTCTCTTGTAGTGTCGGTAAAGGTGAAATTCTTGGACTGCCACCAGACGAACCAATGCAAAGGCATTTGCCAAGAATGTTTTCCCTGTTGGAGGAGGAGGGGGATGTTTTTGAGGCACTACGTGTCCTCTCCACGTGTCCGTGGTTATATGCACCTTAACAGTAACCGCGTTGGTGGGAAATGGCCTCGCCGCCATCATGTCTTTGGGAAGCCTCTGTTTCCACACCCCAGAGACATACCATTAGCAGCGGTATAGGCAGAGCCCAGAATTCGTAACATTTCAGCCGTAGCATTAGGACAGGCCCCACTAACATATCACTAGCAGCATTATAGGAGGAGCGCAGTCTTCGTTCCATGTCAGCAATAGTAGCACTCAAGACAGGCCCCAGTAACAATTCCGAAGCAGCAGTATAGCGGGAGCGCAGTCTTCGTTCCATGTCAGCAATAGTAGCACTCAAGACAGGCCCCAGTAACAATTCAGAAGCAGCAGTATAGCGGGAGCGCAGTCTTCGTTCCATGTCAGCAATAGTAGCACTCAAGACAGGCCCCAGTAACAATTCCGAAGCAGCAGTATAGCGGGAGTGCAGTCTTTGTTCCATGTCAGCAATAGTAGCACTCAAGACAGGCCCCAGTAACAATTCCGAAGCAGCAGTATAGCGGGAGCGCAGTCTTCGTTCCATGTCAGCAATAGTAGCACTCAAGACAGGCCCCAGTAACAATTCCGAAGCAGCAGTATAGTGGGAGCGCAGTCTTAGTTCCATTTCAGTAGCTGCAGTATAGCCAAGGCCCAAGTTACATTTATGTAGCTAAAGTGTAGGCCAACCCCACACACACTTCTGTACCATGAGTGCAGGCGAAGAACATACAAATAGCTATGATTACACTGTAGGTGAGGGCCCCAAAAAATTGGTGTACCAACAGTACTAATGTACCTCAGTAAAAATTGGCCATGCCCAACCAAGATGGCAGGTGAAACCCATTAATCGCTTTGGTTAATGTGGCTTAAGTGGTAACTAGGCCTGGAGGCAGCCCAGTTTAACGAAAAATTGGTTCAAGTTAAAGTTTCAACGCTTTTAAGAGCATTGAAACATATAAAAATTGTTTAGAAAAATTAGATGAGTGAGCCTTGTGGCCCTAAGAAAAATTGCCCGTTCAGCGTGATTACGTGAGGTTTCAGGAGGAGGAGCAGGAGGAGGAGGAGGAATATTAGACACAGATTGATGAAGCAGAAATGTCCCCGTTTTGGATGGTGAGAGAGAACGTAGCTTCCATCCGCGGGTGCAGCCTACGTATTGCTTACGTATCGCTGCAGTCCGCTGGTGGAGAAGAGAAGTCTGGGGAAATCCAGGCTTTGTTCATCTTGATGAGTGTTAGCCTGTCGGCACTGTCGGTTGACAGGCGGGTACGCTTATCTGTGATGATTCCCCCAGCCGCACTAAACACCCTCTCCGACAAGACGCTAGCCGCAGGACAAGCAAGCACCTCCAGGGCATACAGCGCTAGTTCAGGCCACGTGTCCAGCTTCGACACCCAGTAGTTGTAGGTGGCAGAGGCGTCACGGAGGACGGTCGTGCGATCCGCTACGTACTCCCTCACCATCCTTTTACAGTGCTCCCGCCGACTCAGCCTTGACTGGGGAGCGGTGACACAGTCTTGGTGGGGAGCCATAAAGCTGTCCAGGCCCTTAAAGACTGTTGCACTGCCTGGGCTGTACATGCTGCTCGATCTCCGCACCTCCCCTGCTACCTGGCCCTCGGAACTGCGCCTTCTGCCACTAGCGCTGTCGGATGGGAATTTTACCATCAGCTTGTCCGCCAGGGTCCTGTGGTATAGCAACACTCTCGAACCCCTTTCCTCCTCGGGAATGAGACTGGGAAGGTTCTCCTTATAGCATGGGTCGAGCAGTGTGTACACCCAGTAATCCGTAGTGGCCAGAATGCGTGCAACGCGAGGGTCACGAGAAAGGCATCCTAACATGAAGTCAGCCATGTGTGCCAGGGTACCCGTACGCAACACATGGCTGTCTTCACTAGGAAGATCACTTTCAGGATCCTCCTCCTCCTCCTCCTCCTCATCCTCCTCAGGCCATACACGCTGAAAGGATGACAGGCAAGCAGCAGGGGCACCGTCAGCAGTGGGCCAAGCTGTCTCTTCCCCCTCCTCCTCATCCTCCTCATGCTCCTCCTCCTCCTCCTCCTGAATGCGCTGAGATATAGACAGGAGGGTGCTCTGACTATCCAGCGACATACTGTCTTTCCCCGCCTCCGTTTCCGAGCGCAAAGCGGCTGCCTTTATGGTTTGCAGGGAACTTCTCAAGAGGCATAGCAGAGGAATGGTGACGCTAATGATTGCAGCATCGCCGCTCACCACCTGGGTAGACTGCTCAAAGTTTCCAAGCACCTGGCAGATGTCTGCCAACCAGGCCCACTCTTCTGAAAATAATTGAGGAGGCTGACTCCCACTGCGCTGCCCATGTTGGAGTTGCTATTCCACGATAGCTCTACGCTGCTCATAGAGCCTGGCCAACATGTGGAGCGTAGAGTTCCACCGTGTGGGCATGTCGCACAGCAGTCGGTGCACTGGCAGATTAAAGCGATGTTGCAGGGTGCGCAGGGTGTCAGCGTCCGTGTGGGACTTGCGGAAATGTGCGCAGAGCCGGCGCACCTTTACGAGCAGGTCTGACAAGCGTGGGTAGCTTTTCAGAAAGCGCTGAACCACCAAATTAAAGACGTGGGCCAGGCATGGCACGTGCGTGAGGCTGCCGAGCTGCAGAGCCGCCACCAGGTTACGGCCGTTGTCACACACGACCATGCCCGGTTGGAGGCTCAGCGGCGCAAGCCAGCGCTCGGTCTGCTCTGTCAGACCCTGCAGCAGTTCGTGGGCCGTGTGCCTCCTATCTCCTAAGCTGAGTAGTTTCAGCACGGCCTGCTGACGCTTGCCCACCGCTGTGCTGCCACGCTGCGCGACCCCGACTGCTGGCGACGTCCTGCTGCTGCTGACACATCTAGATTGCGAGACAGAGGTTGCGTAGGAGGAGGAGGAGGAGGAGGGTGCTTTAGTGGAGGAAGCATACACCGCCGAACATACCACCACCGAGCTGTGGCCCGCAATTCTGGGGGTGGGTAGGACGTGAGCGGTCCCAGGCTCTGACTCTGTCCCAGCCTCCACTAAATTCACCCAATGTGCCATCAGGGAGATGTAGTGGCCCTGCCCGCCTGTGCTTGTCCACGTGTCCGTAGTTAAGTGGACCTTGCCACTAACCGCATTGGTGAGGGCGCGTACAATGTTGCGGGAGACGTGGTCGTGCAGGGCTGGGACGGCACATCGGGAAAAGTAGTGGCGACCGGGAACTGAGTAGCGCGGGGCCGCCGCCGCCATCATACCTTTGAAAGCCTCCGTTTCCACAACCCTATATGGCAGCATCTCAAGGCTGATAAATTTGGCTATGTGGACGGTTAACGATTGAGCGTGCGGGTGCGTGGCGGCGTACTTGCGCTTGCGCTCCAACACTTGCACTAGCGACGGCTGGACTGTGCGGTGCGAGACATTGGTGGATGGGGCCGAGGACAGCGGAGGTGAGGGTGTGGGTGCAGGCCATGAGACGGTAGTGCCTGTGTCCTGAGAGGGGGGTTGTATCTCAGTGACAGGTTGGGGCACAGGGGGAGAGGCAGCGGTGCAAACCGGAGGCGGTGAACGGCCTTCGTCCCACCTTGTGGGGTGCTTGGCCATCATATGTCTGCGCATGCTGGTGGTGGTGAGGCTGTTGGTGGTGGCTCCCCGGCTGATCTTGGCGCGACAAAGGTTGCACACCACTGTTCGTCGGTCGTCAGGCGTCTCTGTGAAAAACTGCCAGACCTTAGAGCACCTCGGCCTCTGCAGGGTGGCATGGCGCGAGGGTGCGCTTTGGGAAACAGTTGGTGGATTATTCGGTCTGGCCCTGCCTCTACCCCTGGCCACCGCACTGCCTCTTGCAACCTGCCCTGCTGCTGCCCGTGCCTCCCCCTCTGAAGACCTGTCCTGTGTAGGCGTTGCACACCAGGTGGGGTCAGTCACCTCATCGTCCTGCTGCTCTTCCTCCGAATCCTCTGTGTGCTCCTCCCTCGGACTTACTGCCCTTACTACTACCTCACTGCAAGACAACTGTGTCTCATCGTCATCGCCCTCCTCACCCACAGAAAGTTCTTGAGACAGTTGGCGGAAGTCCCCAGCCTCATCCACCGGACCCCGGGAACTTTCCAATGGTTGTGCATCAGTGACGATAAACTCCTCTGGTGGGAGAGGAACCACTGCTGCCCAATCTGAGCAGGGGCCCGAGAACAGTTCCTGGGAGTCTTCCCGCTCCTGAGCATGTGTCATTGTAGTGGAGTGAGGAGGCTGGGAGGAAGGAGGAGCAGCAGACAGAGGATTCGGATTTGCAGCAGTGGACGGCGCAGAACTGTGGCTGGACGATAGGTTGCTCGAAGCACTTTCTGCCATCCAGGACAGGACCTGCTCACACTGCTCATTTTCTAATAAAGGTCTCCCGCGTGGACCCATTAATTGGGCGATGAATGTGGGGACGCCAGAAACGTGCCTCTCTCCTAATCGCGCAGCAGTCGGCTGCGACACACCTGGATCAGGAGCTCGGCCTGTGCCCACACCCTCACTTGGCCCTCCGCGTCCTCGGCCGCGTCCACGTCCTCTAGGCCTACCCCTTCCCCTCAGCATGCTGTATTACCAGTGATTTGATTTCACAGGCAGGAAATAAATTGGCGCAAGCCTGCAGGTCAAATATAATTTTTTCCCTTTTTTGCAAAGGGAAGGCCCCACTGCGTATATTCAATGAACAATACGTTTAATAACTGTGGTGTGGCCCTGAAAAAGTGTCACACAACTTTAGTGTAGCAGAGTTATTAACTCTGGCAGAGCAGGTATTTGCCAGTCAGGAAAGAAAATGGCGCAAGCCTGTAGTAAACCGTAGCTGGTTGCGTCTGATTTTTGTACGTTCTCCACGCAGCACACACGTACACGGAGACCTTAGGACTGACACAGGCAGGCCAAATATAATTTTTTCCCTTTTTTGCAAAGGGAAGGCCCCACTGCGTATATTCAATGAACAATACGTTTAATAACTGTGGTGTGGCCCTGAAAAAGTGTCACACAACTTTAGTGTAGCAGAGTTATTAACTCTGGCAGAGCAGGTATTTGCCAGTCAGGAAAGAAAATGGCGCAAGCCTGCAGTAAACCGTAGCTGGTTGCGTCTGATTTTTGTACGTTCTCCACGCAGCACACACGTACACGGAGACCTTAGGACTGACACAGGCAGGCCAAATATAATTTTTTCCCTTTTTTGCAAAGGGAAGGCCCCACTGCGTATATTCAATGAACAATACGTTTAATAACTGTGGTGTGGCCCTGAAAAAGTGTCACACAACTTTAGTGTAGCAGAGTTATTAACTCTGGCAGAGCAGGTATTTGCCAGTCAGGAAAGAAAATGGCGCAAGCCTGCAGTAAACCGTAGCTGGTTGCGTCTGATTTTTGTACGTTCTCCACGCAGCACACACGTACACGGAGACCTTAGGACTGACACAGGCAGGCCAAATATAATTTTTTCCCTTTTTTGCAAAGGAAAGGCCCCACTGCGTATATTCAATGAACAATAACTGTGTTGGGGCCCTGCCTACACAATTCTGTCCCTGTAGTATCAATGGAGGGTGCAATGCTCTGCACAGACGATTTTTAGAAAAAAAAAAAAATGCAACACTGCTAACAGCAGCCAGCACAGTACTGCACACGGTTAAATTTGGCCCTAGAAAGGACCGTTGAGGTTCTTGAAGGCTACACTCACTCCTAACACTCTCCCTGCCTAAGCACCACTTCTGTCCCTAATGCCGGGTGCAATGCTCTGCACTGCCGATTTTGAGAAAAAAAAACAAAAAACCACTGCTAGCAGCAGCCTGCACACAGGTAGATGTGGCCCTAAGAAGGACCTTTGGGGTTCTTGAAGCCTACACTAACTCCTAACGCTCTCCCTACAGCAGCTCCAGCACGATACCACTGTCCCTCAGCTAACTCACAACGCATCTGAGGCGAGCCGCGGGAGGGGCCGACTTTTATACTCGGGTGACATCTGATCTCCCCAGCCACTCACAGCAGGGGGGTGGTATAGGGCTGGAACAACACTGGAGGAAGTTGTAATGCCTTCCCTGTCTTTCAATTGGCCAGAAAAGCGCGCAAATTTGTCAGGGAAGAAAGTGAAAGTAACCCGAACACCGCGTGGTACTCGTTACGAGTAACGAGCATCCCAAACACCCTAATATTCGCCCGAGCATCGAGCTTGGACGAGTACGTTCGCTGATCTCTACCTTGCAGCGGACAAAAGCCTTAGGGGATAAATATAGTACTTTTAGCTGTGTAAGAAATTCAGTAGGGAACTTTCAGTACTCGAGCACTGAGAATAGATATGACCAATTCAAAGTGTCAAAGGCTCTGTATGCATCCAGAGAAAGCAACATGGCAGGAATATCCCAGGACTGACAGATATGTGTAATATGAGCAATTCAGCGAATATTGTCTGAGGCTTGACAACCCTGAACAAACCCAATCTGGTCTCGATTGATAATTAATGGCAGGTCAGTATTTAGACGTGAGGCTAAGATTTTGGTGAGTAGTTTTAAATCCACATTGATAAGAGAAATGGGGCAATAATTTTGCTTATCTAATGGGTCTTTATCTAGTTTGGGAATCATTGAGATAGCTGCTGAGAGAGAGGATTGTCCCACTTGGTGTCCTTCTTGCATAGCGTTAAAATAATTGGCGAGGTGTATACCTAAAATCGGGGAAAACTTTTCATAATATAAAGCTGAAAAGCCGTCAGGGCCTGGGCGTTTACTAACCTTGAGAGTTTTAATGGTGCCTGCTACCTCATCTGAAGTGATTTTTGATGCTAGGATTTCAATAAATGTTTTAGTAAGCGAGGGAAGTGTAATATCTTGAAAATATGAAGATAATTGTTCTGACTGGGGAGGGTGAGGTTGAGAGTATAATTTAACTAGAAAGCATCAAAATTCTGAGACTATTGTAAGCGGGTTTGCCGTGGTTGTACCATTTTTGGTACAAAGTCTATAGAAGGGACTCATAGGAGGGTTTGCTCTGAGTGTTATTCAATATATAGTAGCGTTGACGAGACCATCGGATTTTACGTTCAATAATGTCTAAGGCACAGGTCTAGTTCTGTCCTGGCCTGAAAGAGTGCTTTTAAGGTTGTTTTTCGATGGCTTATTTTTAGCCTCCGCCTCTAGCCGTAAGACTTTTTGTTCTAGCTCTAACTGTAGTGTGATGTGTTCTTGTTTACCTTAGATGCTAGTTGGATGATGTAGCCTCGGAGCACTGCCTTATGCGCCTCGCATAGTGAAATAGGGGAGGAAACGAAAGGACTATTTATTGTAAAATATTCATCCAATTGCATTGTCAGGAGGGAGTCATTTAAGGACCATGTAGTATTTGTAGGTTTGGTCATTAAGGAGCTACATGGGATTGACATTGGGCTATGGTCTGACCAGGGGACGGTGAGGATATTAGAATTCGTTATCAGTGGTAAAAATGGGGCAGGAACTAAGATATGATCAATTCTTCAATATAAGGAGTGAGGAGCTGAGTAATGCGTGAAATCCTTAGTTGTTGGATTTTTTTCATGCCAGGCATCAACCAAGTGGTGGTGGTGGTGGTGGAGTGTTTTAAAAGTATAAGACATAGAATGTTGGGGTAATGGACGTGTGGTTGGAAGGGAAATGGAATCCCTGTCCAGGCTCGGGTCAAGGATGCAATTGGAGTCACCACATATGATAACTGTTCTGACTTTATTGGTCTCAACAAGTTCAAGTAGTTTTGATAGGAACTGAGTTTGTCCAGAATTTGGAGTGTGATAGGACACTATTGTCACTGGAATGTCTTGGATGGAGCCAATAAGCATAAAGTATTGGCCTGCAGGGTCTGCTATAGTAGTTGTATGGATGAAAGGAACTGATCTACCAAAACAAATAGTGACGCCTTTGGTTTTTGCTGGGGCAGTGGCTCAATAGAAGACAGGGTAGGGTGGAGAAAGGTATCGTGGGGAGGAGTTATTAGAAAAATGGGTCTCCTATAAATAATGTCCACGTGAGCACTTTTATAGTAACAAAAGGCTTTTGAACGTTTCTGGGGAGAATTAATGCCCTGCACTTTATAGGATAGTATTTTGATAGCCATGATAAATCATGCAATGGATTATGCAGTATAAATATCATGGGACTGAAACCCCACGAGAAAGGAGGGAAGGGAAAGAGACGGTGGGAAAGGAGGGGATGGGGAAGACATGGCCAACAGTTTTAACTGTAAAAACAATTAGTAAAATGAGGAGGGAAATAGTGTCTGGAGGTGTTCTGGTTGTCATAGCAGGCAAAAATTTAGTGGACCACAAACCACAACAGTGCCAGTGAGGATCACTTTGTGAGATTTATGTTAGAGAAGGAAGAGAGACCCAAGGAGAAAGTGAGGTAAAATAAATAAATTTAAACAAAAAAGGTTAGATAATATGTGGAAGATAGCAGGGGACAGTAATATGACTGAGTACCACAGGTTATCCAATGGAATGTAAACAATTACATCTATTAAGCCACAACAGTAATTGTAAACTTGAATGAAGTTATTACAGCTATTAGGCAACAACAAAAAATATACACCACAACTATGTCGAGAGACAAAGGCGCTCTGTAGTTTGGTTACCTTTGGGAAGATCTCAATGAATGTAAATTCCCAGAAGGAAGAAAGAGAGGAGAGGGGGGAAGAGAAAAAAAGTGGGGGGAGGGAAGGAATAAACATTGGAATACAATGTGAACATTTCAGAATATCTCATTTAGGCAGTCAAGGCATAGTATAGAAGCAGTCCTTAGAATTTAGGTGCTTTTATCAGCGGCAGATCCAGTTGAATGACTGGAGGTCAGCGATGGGGTTGAAGTATGTTGCTGAGGAGACTACTGCTGTAGTTGGAGGCTCTCAAAACAGCTGCGAGCCCCTTTAGGAGAAAATACTGTGTGCACCTTGTCCCGATATATTTAAAGACTAGCTTCAAAGGGAAGCCCCAACGGCATTGAATGTGCTTTTGTTGCAGAACCTCCAGATAGGGTTTTAGAGCTCTTCTCCTAGAGCCAGGGTTGACTGAGCCAGGTCAGGAAACAGCCGGTACACATGACCCTGGAACCTGAGGTTAGGAGAGGATCAGGCCGCCTGGAGCAGTTGTTCCCGGGTGCGGTGAAAATGTAGCTTAAAGGGGTTGTCCCGCGCCGAAACGGGTTTTTTTTTTTTTCAACCCCCCCCGTTCGGCGCGAGACAACCCCGATGCAGGCACTGAAAAAAAGAACAGCACAGCGCTTACCTGAATCCCCGCGCTCTGGTGACTTCTATACTTACCGGTGAAGATGGCCGCCGGGATCCTCTACCTCCGTGGACCGCAGCTCTTCTGTGCGGTCCATTGCCGATTCCAGCCTCCTGATTGGCTGGAATCGGCACGTGACGGGGCGGAGCTACACGGAGCTACACGGAGCCCCATAGAGAACAGGAGAAGACCTGGACTGCGCAAGCGCGTCTAATTTGGCCATTAGGCCATTTTAGACGGCGAAAATTAGACGGCAACCATGGAGACGAGGACGCCAGCAGCGGAGCAGGTAAGTGAAAAACTTTTTATAACTTCTGTATGGCTCATAATTAATGCACAATGTACATTACAAAGTGCATTATTATGGCCATACAGAAGTGTATAGACCCACTTGCTGCCGCGGGACAACCCCTTTAAGTATTATGTTTCTGGGGGGGCCCGCTGGTTTTCGGGCATATAGGGCCCTATGGACTCTATCCATTTCTAGTGTTTTGGTTGGAATTTCAGGGCATAGCTCTTGAAAAAGGGCAGTCATGGTTCCCTAAAGGTCTTTAATTGATTCGGAGAGGCCACGTATTCGTAAACGGTCTTTGCAGGTCCTATTTTCTGCATCCTCCAGCTTCTCATGAAGGAATTGTACTTCTTTATGAAGTTGCTCCATTCGGTCTCGTGGGACTCTAACAGTGTGGTAGCATTGTCCATACGTTCTTCCAAGTCCGATGTGCGTTGCCCTAGATCACGGATTTCTTTAGTTAGTTTAGTGGTGATGTATACGGATATTTTGGATAACTCTCTTTGTAACAAAGTTGGTATTTGAGAAAAGAGGGATTCTGATTGGGGAGCATTTGTTGCTTTTAGCAGGTTAGGGCTCGCTGAAGTTGAGTCGAAGGTAGGGGAAACATCCCCAACAGAGGAACGTGAAGAGTCATCCTGATGGGCTAAAGCAGGTTGTATTTTAGTGGATCGTCTAGCTGTTGAGCGAGCTCTTTGTCTCTGTTTTACTAGTTTAAGCTGAGGTAGACTCATAATTAATATGTTGTGTTGTTTAGACTGAAAGGGTGAAGGGAAAAAAAGTTTAACTGAAAAGAGAGTCTCTTTATAAAATTATCCTCATCAAGGCACTTGGTGTGGGTACAACCTTACTGAGGTTCCATGTTCTCAGGTAGGCTGCTAGGTTGTCTGCACCTAGCCACAAAGGTGCAAGGAACTAGGTTGGTGGCGAACTTGTTGGCTTTTATTGGTTGGGTAATTTTTATATGCATACGGTTCTTTGATATAGGAGAAGACTAGCAGGTTATATAGCTTTAAATGTATAGCAATTTCTTTCAATAGCATTAAGGTGGATATAAAGTGGTTGCAATATCAGATATGGCCACTAGATGGGGCAGAGTGCTTGATATATTGCCGGCAGCTGAAGTCCTGCATTAATATCACAGCGCCCCATTCAGAGTCCCGGTGTCCCTGCTCACTGCACTCTCGGCTGCTCTACTCACCACTTACTTAAGCTGTACTTACTGATCCACGGTGAAGTCCCCTCACCGTGGATCAGTAAGTACAGCTCGGCCTCCTGTCTCAGGGAGCAGAGGTTCCCCATTGTAGTTGGGCATTCAGCGGGGGAAGGTGGACGAGAAGGCTCTGGCTGCGGGTGGGCTCTTGCACTCTAAACTCCGCGATGGGAGTTCAGAGACCCTCTCGGCTGTTTGCTGCTGAATCCTGCCAAGCTTCAGGTGCCTCCGTGAGGTCTGTTGCCACTTGCCAGCAGGACCCATGCCGATGTGGAAGTGTAGTCAGTGGCAGCTGATAAACTGAGGCAGCGGCTTCAGGACTTTAAGTAGGCTGCATTCTTCCCGGCGTCACTGGAGCACCAGAAAGTAACTATACCTGCAATATTAACACCAGCGAGCACCCTGCTGTGGACTGTGAGGTTGTAGGGGGTGCCACTTATGGGGGAAATACCCCTTATACCTCTTTTTTGCATGGAGCTGCACCCTCGTGCGTCCTGCTGCACTGCCATCCAGGCCACGCCCCCCCCCCCCCAAAAAAAATAATATTTCCTTTTTTTTTCAAATGTGTCACTTTCATGACAGTTTTATTAGTCTCAAACAGGAAAAACTGGGGAGACGCAACCCAAATTTTATTGCACTGGTTCTGTGTTCAGCAATACCCCCACTGTAGCCCTAATCCGCTTACTGGGCACATGGCCAGGCCTATAATGGAGGGAACATCCATTGACTTTCAGGGTAAAACTGATTGAATTCCAGGCCCTGTTCCACACTTGTATAGAAAAAAAATGACTCCCTAAAAAGAATTTCCCTCTTTTTGGCATTCTCTAAATCTTAGATAAATTAATCATATAATACTGTGTGAAATTTCTCAAAACAGGAGTAATTACAGAGGTCTGATTGGGATAGGAACATGGGGCAATAAAACCAGGTATCCCTCCTCCTCCCATGTTTGCTGCAAACCCGACACCTTTTGGGGGGGTATTTATCAACCTCAGTGGTAGAGGTGGGGTGTAGAAAGTGGTGCTGTGAGTGTGATTGCGATTTTCCACTCGCAGAGGCTTCTGCTCGGACGGATTTATTTTGTACACTGAACGTCATAAAAATGAAATTCTAAAAATAAATGGCAGAATTTCTTTTTTTTTTCCCCAACCCCATTAAAAAAAATCAATAAACGTTATACAATTCATTATATGTACCTAAAACTGATGTGATTAAAAAATACAACTTCTCCCGCAACAAACAAGCCCTCATACGGCTATGTCGATGGAAAAATGCAGAACTTATGGCTTTAGGAATGCGATAGTGAAAAAAAAAGGAAAAATTAGTCAGTCATTAAGGCGCAGACAGGCGTCGCCACTAAGGGGTTAAATAGCATTAAACCTGTGCCGTATTTACTAGACGAATGATATACAGTCGGTGTATCACAGCGATCCATGTCACCAGGGACCAATAACAATGATTCCAGGTGGTTGCTATGTGACAACTGTTGCCAAAGGCAGCCTCGCATATAGCTTCTGCGCATGCGCCTGCCATTTTCCGAGGGAGCGCGCGGATCTCTAGTGGGGAGGAAGGGGATGCATATCTCCAACAGGGACATTCAGGGACATTCATCGGGTACTATGATTCATCTCCTCTCATGATCGGAAAGGTGAGAGGAGATGAAACTGGAAGAATTTGAACTTTTCCATTGCCTTGCACTGCACATCGTTATTTATTAAAGGGGTTGTCCCGCGCCGAAACAGGTTTTTTTTTTTTTTTTAAACCCCCCCCCCCCCCCCTGTTCGGCGCGAGGCAACCCCAATGCAGGGGTTAAAAAAGAAGACCGCACAGCGCTTACCTGAATCCCCGCGCTCTGGTGACTTCTTACTTACCTGCTGAAGATGGCCACTGGGATCTTCTACCTCGGTGGACCGCAGGGCTTCTGTGCGGTCCATTGCCGATTCCAGCCTCCTGATTGGCTGGAATCGGCACGTGACGGGGCGGAGCTACACGGAGCTACACGGAGCCCCATTGAGAAAAGAAGAAGACCCGGACTGCGCAAGCGCGTCTAATTTGGCCATTAGACGCCGAAAATTAGACGGCCTCCATGGAAAGGAGGACGCTAGCAACGGAGCAGGTAAGTGAAAAACTTCTTATAACTTCTGTATGGCTCATAATTAATGCACAATGTACATTACAAAGTGCATTAATATGGCCATACAGAAGTGTATAGACCCACTTGCTGCCGCGGGACAACCCCTTTAAGTAACCCGATCACGTGACCGGGAACAGCTCACAGCAGCCTCCAGTCACTGGCCCACGTTGTCAGGTACCTCTAGCAGCTGAAATCAGGGATCTGTCACACTCCCTGGCCCCGCAACTTTATTCTGATGTGGTACCATAAAATGACGGCGCTTCAGAATAAAGCCCCTTAGCAGCCGCCCTCAAAAGACATATAGGTGGTCATTAAGGGGTTAATGCACAGAGTAGTCTGACAGTACGGTGCTGTCAACAATATTGATTCCCTAGAAATGAAACTATAGTTCAGAAACATTAAGTTTCTATTTCTCTTTCGGTCTGGGCTGCGCTGTTCTCAGCACTGTGTACATTGTCCCGAACTAGAGGCCAAGAGGAATTTGGCAAAAAGTCTCAACTGATAGAAAGAATACAAACTCCTTTATTTTGTATTACAGGACTGACTATATGCAAATAAAGATGGAACGATACCTCTGCAGCGCCACCTATTGGATGGCAGCATTCCTTCCAATCAATGTATGATGTTTTAACAAGTCTGTAAAACAATGATTGGGACTAGGAAACCAAGCCAGAATCCATTCACAGACAGCTGTTAAGGGGTGTTCGCCCCTCATCAGTGTGCAATAGGTTTCTGGCTGGGCTATGACATGAGTCAAGAGGGGTGTCATCTCACCTTAAGGAGAGCACTTAGAAGGTGTGTGGAGACCGCATGACCATAGCATGAATTGACGTGCCAAAAGTCATGGGATAGCAGTATATAAATTGATTATGAAGTGGTGGTACCTCAGGTGACGGCTTGGAAGGCCCACAGCTGTATTAGCTATGTATGCAGTCCTTGATCAGCCGATCGAGGGTGCATACTGTTGTGCAAGATGCGTGCTCGTCGCACATTTAGAAGCCCAAATTCAGGATCTAAATGAGCGACTGGCAACACTGAGATCCATCGGCATCATGGAAAGGAGTTAGCTGCTCACTGAGCAGGCACCCACTGGGGTAGAGGCATGGGCGGATGGTAGTACGGAAGAGCAGGGGGAGTAGGCAGCTAGCTGGGTGACAGATAGAAGGAGGGGTAGAGGGAAGAGACCCAGGGAGGATAGTCCTGAACTGGCACAACCCAACAAGTTTGCAAAGTTCACTGATGAGGGGAATGCCATTACAGAGCCAGCACCGCTGCAGCACGACATGCCCTCTGAACGCCAGTGGGATAACTGCTCCAGTGAAAATGGCATGGGGACGCAGGACAGAGTAGACAGATCCTAGTGGTGGGGGACTCAATTATAAGGGGGACAGATAGGGCAATATGCCATAAAGACCGGGATCGTCGAACAGTGTGTCGTCTTCCTGGCACTCGAGTTCAACACATCGCGGATCGGATTGGCAGATTTCTGGGAGGGGTTGGTGAGGATCCAGAGGTCATGGTACACATTGGCAGCAATAAACAAATTAGAGGTCAATGGAGGGCCCTTAAAAATGATTTCAGGGAACTAGCATCCAAGCTTAGGGCACGGTCCTCCAGGGTAGTTTTCTCTGAAATACTACCTGCACCTAAAGCCACACTAGAAAGGCAGAAGGATCTTAGGGGGCTAAACAAGTGGCTCCAGAGTTGGTGTAAGAAGGAGGGGTTCAGGCTCCTGGAGAACTGGGCTGACTTTGCTGTCAGCTACAGGCTCTACCATAGGGACAGGATGCATCTTAATGGGGAGGGTGCAGCTGTGCGGGGGGGGTAGAAGATGGCTAGAAGACCGAAGGAGTGTGTAAACTAGAGACTGGGGGAGAGCAGAAAGATAAACGGGGTAGACAGTGAAGATAGCAACTTGGGTTCAAGTAATGGGAATGGGGGTCGAGCAGGGGGTAGGCTTAGAAAAGTTAAAACTGACAGAACAGCCAATAGTACCATTAGCAGCAAAATGAATCTAAAGAACAAAAACAACCATATAAATTGTATGGCTATGAATGCAAGAAGTCTGATTGGCAAAGTGGGTGAGCTGGAAGCGAGAATGAAAATTACGATATAGTTGGAATAATGGAAGCATGGCTTGATGATAAGTGTGATTGGGCGGAAAATTTACAGGGTTACAATCTCTTCAGAAGAGACAGTGGGGAACAGAGTGTATGTATGTACATTAAATCCTACTTAATGCTAAGACTATAAGAGGATATAGGGGCAGGAGTTGAACACGTGGAATCTCTGTGGCAGAAATACAGGGAGAAAAAAATAACAAAATACTGATAGGGGTTTTCTATAAGCCACCAAAACCAAAAGAAGGAACTGAAATCTTATTATTAAGGCAGATAGAAGAGGTGTCAAACCGCAATGAAGTAATTATTATGGGGGACTTTAATTATCCGGATATAATATGGGAAAACGAAACCTGCAAATCTCACAGGGGTGATAAGTTCTTGAGATCAATTAAAGATAACTACCTTACCCAACTTGTTTAGGAGCCAACTAGAGGGAGGGCCACTCTGGACTTAGTATTAACTAACAAACCGAACCGAAAAATGGGCGTCAATAATAGGTTGCTGGTCTGCATGGTGGACTACATGTATCAGAAGGTCTGGCACTTTGTATCTACTCTGTGTGGGAGTATACACCAAGTAGCTACCCTCCTCTATATTAAGAGGCTGTGTGAGTGGCTGCCTCATCAGTGTCCCTCACAGGTGTAATTAGCTCCCTCATTTGGTAGTTTGCTACCTGCATGTTGAGGGGATGCAGCTATCCGCCCCCCTTTAGTCAGTAATAGAGATGAGCGAGCACCAAAATGCTCGGGTGCTCGTTACTCGGGACGAAATTATCGCAATGCTCGAGGGTTCGTTTCGAGTAACGAACCCCATTGAAGTCAATGGCGACCCGAGCATTTTTGTATATCACCGATGCTCGCTAAGGTTTTCATTTGTGAAAATCTGGGCAATTCAAGAAAGTGATGGGAACAACACAGCAACGGATAGGGCAGGCGAGGGGCTACATGTTGGGCTGCATCTCAAGTTCCCAGGTCCCACTATTAAGCCACAATAGCGGCAAGAGTGCCCCCCCCTCCCAACAACTTTTCCTTCTGAAAAGCCCTCATTAGCAATGCATACCTTAGCTAAGCACCACACTACCTCCAACAAAGCACAATCACTGCCTGCATGACACTCCACTGCCACTTCTCCTGGGTTACATGCTGCCCAAACCCCCCCCCCCCCCGCACAACGCAGTGTCCACAGTGCACACCAAAGTGTCCTTGCGCAGCCTTCAGCTGCACTCATGCCACACCACCCTCATGTCTATTTATAAGTGCGTCTGCCATGAGGAGGAACCGCAGGCACACACTGCAGAGGGTTGGCACGGCTAGGCAGCGACCCTCTTTAAAAGGGGCGGGGCGATAGCCCACAATGCTGTACAGAAGCAATGAGAAATATAATCCTGTGCCACCGCCATCAGGAGCTGCACACGTGGGCATAGCAATGGGGAACCTATGTGCCACACACTATTCATTCTGTCAAGGTGTCTGCATGCCCCAGTCAGACCGCGGTTTTTTATAAATAGTCACAGGCAGGTACAACTCCGCAATGGGAATTCCGTGTGCACCCACAGCATGGGTGGCTCCCTGGAACCCACCGGCTGTACATAAATGTATCCCATTGCAGTGCCCTGGACAGCAGAGCTAACGTCAGATTAAATGCAGGTGGGCTTCGGCCCACACTGCATGCCCCAACCTGACCGGGGTTTTTAATTCATAGACACAGGCAGGTACAACTCCCTGTGGACCCACAGCATGGGTGGGTGCCAGGAAGCCACCGGCGGTACATAAATATATCCCATTGCATTGCCCATCACAGCTGAGGTAATGTCATGTTTAATGCAGGTGGGCTTCGGCCCACACTGCATGCCCCAGTCAGACTGGGGTTCTTTAGAAGTAGACACATGCAGTTACAACTCCCTGTGGACCCACAGCATGGGTGGCTCCCTGGAACCCACCGGCGGTACATAAATATATCCCATTGCAGTGCCCAGCGCAGCTGATGTATCGTCAGCTTTAATGCAGGTGGGCAAAAAATTAATTGGATTACACTGTAGGCGAGGGCCCCAAAAAATTGGTGTACCAACAGTACTAATGTACGTCAGAAAAATTGCCCATGCCCAACCAAGAGGGCAGGTGAAACCCATTAATCGCTTTGGTTAATGTGGCTTAATTTGTAACTAGGCCTGGAGGCAGCCCAGTTAAAATAAAAATTGGTTGAGGTGAAAGTTTCAACGCTTTAATGAGCATTGAAACGTATAAAAATTGTTTACAAAAAATATATGACTGAGCCTTGTGGGCCTAAGAAAAATTGCCCGTTCGGCGTGATTACGTCAGGTTTTAGGAGGAGGAGCAGGAGGAGGAGGATGAATATTATACACAGATTGATGAAGCTAAAAAGGTCCACGTTTTTGATGGGGATAGAGAACAATGCTTCCATCCGCGGGTGCAGCCTACGTATTGTTTAGGTCAGGGGTCCCCAACCGCCGGTCCGTGGCCCAGTGCCGGGCCGTTTGGTGTATACTGCCGGTCCGCGGCGGCACCGCCGGGAACTTTCGATAAGAAAGGAAAAATCGCGGCCCCTTCAGCTGCGCGCTGCACTCTCACACTAACCTGCTGTGTGGAAGCGGACCCTCTGCGGTGTCACACTAGCCTGCTATGCCCCTTGCAGCGCGCAGCAACCAATCACAAGGCACCTACTTTGGTGCCGAGGACTGTGGCGCCAAACAGCAGAGCGTCCGTCCCGTGAGTAGATGGGAAGAGCCGCCTCTCTGCACGTAGCAAGCAGCATCCGCCGCGCCTGTAGTGTACATCTGTCAGTGGTCAGTTTCAAGTTGTGTGCCGGAGGGGAGAGAGATAAATAAATTAAATGTGGGGGTGGGGGGAGGATAATATACATGCTGGCCTATGTGTGTGTGTGCTGGGGGGGAGGATAATATACATGCTGGCCTATGTGGGGGGGGGGGAGGATAATATACATGCTGGCCTATGTGTGTGGGGGTGGGAGGATAATATACATGCTGGCCTATGTGTGTGTGTGCTGGGGGGGGGGAGGATAATATACATGCTGGCCGATGTGTGTGGGCTGGGGGGGGGGGGGGTGTTAATATACATGCTGGCCTAGGTGTGTGGGCTGGGGGGGGGGGGAGGATAATATACATGCTGGCCTATGTGGGGGGGGGGGGGAGGATAATATACATGCTGGCCTATGTGGGGGGGGGGGGCGGGGGAGAGGATAATATACATGCTGGCCTATGTGGGGGGGGGGGGAGGATAATATACATGCTGGCCTATGTGGGGGGGGGAGGATAATATACATGCTGGCCTATGTGGGGGGGGGGAGGATAATATACATGCTGGCCTATGTGGGGGGGGGGGGCGAGGATAATATACATGCTGGCCTATGTGTGTGTGCTGGGGGGGGGGATAATATACATGCTGGCCGATGTGTGTGGGCTGGGGGGGGGGGACTTAATATACATGCTGGCCTATGTGTGTGGGCTGGGGGGGGGGTTAATATACATGCTGGCCTATGTGTGTGGGCTGGGGGGTTAATATACATGCTGGCCTATGTGTGTGGGCTGGGGGGGGGGGGGTTAATATACATGCTGGACTATGTGTGTGGGCTGGGGGGGGGGATAATATACATGCTGGCCTATGTGGGGGGGGGGGATAATATACATGCTAGCCTATGTGGGGGGGGGAGGATAATATACATGCTGGCCTATGTGGGGGGGGGGGGCGGGGGAGAGGATAATATACATGCTGGCCTATGTGTGGGGGGGGGATAATATACATGCTGGCCTATGTGTGTGGGGGGGGGGAGGATAATATACATGCTGGCCTATGTGGGGGGGGGGGAGGATAATATACATGCTGGCCTATGTGGGGGGGGGGGGGGGGCGAGGATAATATACATGCTGGCCTATGTGTGTGTGCTGGGGGGGGGATAATATACATGCTGGCCTATGTGTGTGTGTGCTGGGGGGGGAGGATAATATACATGCTGGCCTATGTGGGGGGGGGGGAGGATAATATACATGCTGGCCTATGTGTGTGGGGGTGAGAGGATAATATACATGCTGGCCTATGTGTGTGTGTGCTGGGGGGGAGGATAATATACATGCTGGCCTATGTGGGGGGGGGAGGATAATATACATGCTGGCCTATGTGGGGGGGGGAGGATAATATACATGCTGGCCTATGTGTGTGTGTGCTGGGGGGGAAGATAATATACATGCTGGCCTATGTGGGGGGGGGGGAGGATAATATACATGCTGGCCTATGTTGGTGGGGGTAGGAGGATAATATACATGCTGGCCTATGTGTGTGTGCTGGGGGAGATAAATTATATGCTGCCCTATGTGTGTGCTGCCAGGTAGGGGGGAGGGGGATACATTTTACTGTCCTATGTGTGTGCTGCCAGGAAGGGGGGGGGATATATTATACTGCCAGGCAGGCGGGGGGCATATACTGCCGCTTGTGCATGCTGCCAGGCCGGGGGGGGGGGGGGGGAGGATATATTATACTGCGCTATGCATGTGCTGCGAGGCAGGCGGGGAGCATATAGCTGCCACTACCACTGCCGGTTACCAGAGGACCTGCCTCATCTATAATCCCTTTTAGGAGCTTTAAGGTAATCCTGTCACATTCCTCTCCCCTGTGTGTTCTGCCGGGCAGGCAGGGGGCATATACTGCCCCCTGTGTGTGCTGCCAGGCTGAAGTTAAGAATGGCTTAATGAAAGCTTTAAAATCTACCAGGTTCTTAAACTGAACATCTTGAAGCGTTGAGGAGTGCGGCGCCAGACAGAGCAGAGCGTCCCACGAGCATATAGGAGAAGGAGCCACCACTGTGCCAGCAGCAGCCGCCACTACCACTGCCGGTTACCAGGGGACCTGCCTCATCTACAATCCCTGTTAGGAGCTTCAAGGTAATCCTGTTACATTCCTCTCCCCTGTGTGTTCTGCAGGGCAGGCAGGGGGCATATACTGTCCCCTGTGTGTGCTGCCAGGCTGAAGTTAAGAATGGCTTAATGAAAGCTTTAAAATCTACCAGGTTCTTAAACTGAACATCTTGAAGCGCTGAGGAGTGCAGCGCCAGACAGAGCAGAGCGTCCTGCGAGCAAATAGGAGGAGGAGCCGCCACTGTGCCAGCAGCAGCCGCCACTGCCAAGAAAAAAAACGGGAACACGAAGGACAGCAGCAATTATTGAAGGCCACCACATCAACAAGTGTGTCTGCACTGAGAGCATCATTCTTAGTGGCTACCCGCATTGCCAAGGCTAAGAAGACCTTCACTATTGCTGAAGAGTTGATCCTGCCTGCTGCTAAGAACATTTGCCAGGAACTTTTAGGAGAGGCTGCAGCTAAAAAGGTGGCACAGGTTCCATCCCATTCTGAACCTGTGGTGAGTTGAGTCACATTCTAAATGTCATAATTAAATAAGTATGCACTAAACACCAACCTCCTTCATAACCCCGCCCCTTATAACCAAAGCTCCGCCCATGTCCCGCCCCACCCTGCCGGGCCTTGCAAAAATGGCCTTGCTTGAAGCCGGTCCCTGGTGCCAAAAAGGTTGGGGACCCCTGGTTTAGGTATCGCTGCTGTCCGCTGGTGGAGAAGAGAAGTCTGGGAAAATCCAGGCTTTGTTTATCTTGATGAGTGTAAGCCTGTCGGCACTGTCGGTTGACAGGCGGGTATGCTTATCCGTGATGATTCCCCCAGCCGCACTAAACACCCTCTCTGACAAGACGCTAGCCGCAGGACAAGCAAGCACCTCCAGGGCATACAGCGCGAGTTCAGGCCACGTGTCCAGCTTCGACACCCAGTAGTTGTAGGGGGCAGAGGCGTCACGGAGGACGGTCGTGCGATCGGCTACGTACTCCCTCACCATCCTTTTACAGTGCTCCCGCCGACTCAGCCTTGACTGGGGAGCGGTGACACAGTCTTGCCCGGGAGCCAGAAAGCTGTCAAAGGCCTTAGAGAGTGTTCCCCTGGCTGTGCTGTACATGCTGCCTGATCTCTGCGCCTCCCCTGCTACCTGGCCCTCGGAACTGCGCCTTCGGCCACTAGCGCTGTCGGATGGGAATTTTACCATCAGCTTGTCCGCCAGGGTCCTGTGGTATAGCATCACTCTCGAACCCCTTTCCTCTTCAGGTATGAGAGTGGAAAGGTTCTCCTTATACCGTGGGTCGAGCAGTGTGTACACCCAGTAATCCGTAGTGGCCAGAATGCGTGTAACGCGAGGGTCACGAGAAAGGCATCCTAACATGAAGTCAGCCATGTGTGCCAGGGTACCTGTATGCAACACATGGCTGTCCGCACTAGGAAGATCACTTTCAGGATCCTCCTCCTCCTCCTCCTCAGGCCATACACGCTGAAAGAATGACAGGCAAGCAGCATGGGTACCCTCAGCATTGGGCCAAGCTGTCTCTTCCCCCTCCTCCTCATCCTCCTCATGCTCCTCCTCCTCCTCCTCAACGCGCTGAGATATAGACAGGAGGGTGCTCTGACTATCCAGCGACATACTGTCTTCCCCCGCCTCTGTTTCCGAGCGCAAAGCGTCTGCCTTTATGCTTTGCAGGGAACTTCTCAAGAGGCATAGCAGAGGAATGGTGATGCTAATGATTGCAGCATCGCCGCTCACCATCTGGGTAGACTCCTCAAAGTTTCCAAGGACCTGGCAGATGTCTGCCAACCAGGCCCACTCTTCTGTAAAGAATTGAGGAGGCTGACTCCCACTGCGCCGCCCATGTTGGAGTTGTTATTCCACTATAGCTCTACGCTGCTCATAGAGCCTGGCCAACATGTGGAGCGTAGAGTTCCACCGTGTGGGCACGTCGCACAGCAGTCGGTGCACTGGCAGATGAAACCGATATTGCAGGGTGCGCAGGGTGGCAGCGTCCGTGTGGGACTTGCGAAAATGTGCGCAGAGCCGGCGCACCTTTCCGAGCAGGTCTGACAAGCGTGGGTAGCTTTTCAGAAAGCGCTGAACCACCAAATTAAAGACGTGGGCCAGGCATGGCACGTGCGTGAAGCTGCCGAGCTGCAGAGCCGCCACCAGGTTACGGCCGTTGTCACACACGACCATGCCCGGTTGGAGGCTCAGCGGCGCAAGCCAGCGCTCGGTCTGCTCTGTCAGACCCTGCAGCAGTTCGTGGGCCGTGGGCCTCTTCTCTCCTAAGCTGAGTAGTTTCAGCACGGCCTGCTGACGCTTGCCCACCGCTGTGCTGCCACGCCGCGCGACACCGACTGCTGGCAACGTGCTACTGCTGACACATCTTGATTGCGAGACAGAGGTTGCGTAGGAGGAGGAGGAGGGTGGTTTAGTGGAGGAAGCATACACCCCCGCAGATACCACCACCGAGCTGGGGCCCGCAATTCTGGGGGTGGGTAGGACGTGAGCGGTCCCAGGCTCTGACTCTGTCCCAGCCTCCACTAAATTCACCCAATGTGCCGTCAGGGAGATATAGTGGCCCTGCCCGCCTGTGCTTGTCCACGTGTCAGTTGTTAAGTGGACCTTGGCAGTAACCGTGTTGGTGAGGGCGCGTACAATGTTGCGGGAGACGTGGTCATGCAGGGCTGGGACGGCACATCGGGAAAAGTAGTGGCGACTGGGAACTGAGTAGCGCGGGGCTGCCGCCATCATACCTTTGAAAGCCTCCGTTTCCACAACCCTATACGGCAGCATCTCCAGGCTGATAAATTTGGCTATGTGCACGTTTAACGCTTGAGCGTGCGGGCGCGTGGCGGCGTACTTGCGCTTGCTCTCCAACACTTTCGCTAGTGACGGCTGAACAGTGCGCTGAGAGACATTGGTGGATGGGGCCGAGCACAGCGGAGGTGAGGGTGTGGGTGCAGGCCAGGAGACGGTAGTGCCTGTGTCCTGAGAGGGGGGTTGGATCTCAGTGGCAGGTTGGGGCACAGGGGGAGAGGCAGCAGTGCAAACCAGAGGTGATGAACGGCCTTCGTCCCACCTTGTGGGGTGCTTGGCCATCATATGTTTGCGCATGCTGGTGGTGGTGAGGCTGGTGGTGGTGGCTCCCCGGCTGATCTTGGCGCGACAAAGGTTGCACACCACTGTTCGTCGGTCGTCTGCACTCTCAGTGAAAAACTGCCAGACCTTTGAGCACCTCGGCCTCTACAGGGTGGCATGGCGCGAGGGGGCGCTTTGGGAAACAGTTGGTGGATTATTCGGTCTGGCCCTGCCTCTACCCCTGGCCACCGCACTGCCTCTTCCAACCTGCCCTGCTGCTGCACTTGCCTCCCCCTCTGAAGACCTGTCCTCAGTAGGCGTAGCAAACCAGGTGGGGTCAGTCACCTCATCATCCTGCTGCTCTTCCTCCGAATCCTCTGTGCGCTCCTCCCTCGGACTTACTCCAATTACTACTACCTGAGTTATAGACAACTGTGTCTCATCATCATCGTCCTCCTCACCCACTGAAAGCTCTTGAGACAGTTGCCGAAAGTCCCCAGCCTCATCCCCCGGACCCCGGGAACTTTCCAAAGGTTGGGCATCGGTCACGACAAACTCCTCCGGTGGGAGAGGAACCATTGCTGGCCATTCTGGGCAGGGGCCCGGGAACAGTTCCTGGGAGTCTGCCTGCTCCTCAGAATGTGTCATTGTAATGGAGTGAGGAGGCTGGGAGGAAGGAGGAGCAGCAGCCAGAGGATTCAGAGTTGCAGCAGTGGACGGCGCAGAACTCTGGGTGGTCGATAGATTGCTGGATGCACTTTCTGTCATCCACGACAGGACCTGCTCATACTGCTCATTTTCTAATAAAGGTCTACCACGTGGACCCATTAATTGTGAGATGAATGTGGGGATGCCAGAAACGTGCCTCTCTCCTAATCCCGCAGCAGTCGGCTGCGATACACCTGGATCAGGAGCTCGGCCTGTGGCAACACCCTGACTTGGGCCTCCGCGTCCTCGCCCGCGTCCACGTCCTCTAGGCCTACCCCTACCCCTCAGCATGGTGTATTACCAGTAGTGCAGAAACAGAACGCTGTAATTAAATGTGCCGCTTATTGGCCTGTGGTCGGAGGCTGACTTCGCTTACGGAACGCACAGCAGAGGCAGGAAAGAATTTTGCGCAAGCCTGCTGTAACACTTAGCTGGCTGCGTATGAATTAGGACAACTACCCCCAGCAGAGACCCAGTACACTTGTGGACAGGAATACAGCGGTGATGTAAGAGGCAACACAGAGGCAGGAAAGAATTTTGCGCAAGCCTGCTGTAACACTTAGCTGGCTGCGTATGAATTAGGACAACTACCCCCAGCAGAGACCCAGTACACTTGTGGACAGGAATACAGCGGTGATGTAAGAGGCAACACAGAGGCAGAAAAGAATTTTGCGCAAGCCTGCTGTAACACTTAGCTGGCTGCGTATGAATTAGGACAACTACCCCCAGCAGAGACCCAGTACACTGAGGACGGTCACAGGCAGCCCAAATAGATTTTTTTTCCCAAATGTTTTTGGAAAGGCCCACTGCCCATATACACTAAATATGTCTTCTGTCCCTGCCTCACCACTACTGGCCCTGGACAATGTAAAATTACTGCAGGACGCAATGCTCTGCACGGCCGATATACAGAAAAAAAAAATGTGCAACACTGCAAAAAGCAGCCTCCACACTACTGCACACGGTTAGATGTGGCCCTAAGAAGGACCGTTGGGGTTCTTGAAGCCTAAAATAACTCCTAACGCTCTCCCTATAGCAGCTCCGGCACCAGCAGCACTGTCCCTGATCTCTGTCAGAATGCATCTGTGGCGAGCCGCAGGAGGGGCCGATTTTTATACTCGGGTGACACCTGATCTCCCCAGCCACTCACTGCAGGGGGGTGGTATAGGGCTTGAACGTCGCAGGGGGAAGTTCTAATGCCTTCCCTGTCTTTCTATTGGCCAGAAAAGCGCGCTAACGTCTCAGAGATAGTAGCGCTAGCTACCACAAGGGCTGGTGCTGCTACCACTCTGATCTTTTTTATTTTAAAGGGGAATCTTTGGGGGAATATTGAATCCTTCTTAGTGATAGCATCATCTATCTCTCCTATCGCTATCCTTTGCTATAGTTTAGCTAGCGCTACTATCTAGCAAGTGAGGATATTTCTACTATTCTATTAGACGCTGTGCTAAGAAATAGGTTCCTGATGACGCCGCATTGATTGCGGCAGAAACGCGTTGAACTGCGTAATTTACTGAAAAAAAGCTACGTCTTTATCCTCTATTTACAGCCCCAGGCTGTTTTTTTGCTAGTATTGGTCTGCCGATACCATCCTTTTTTGAAAGGAATCCACCCTAATTCTCTTTTTTGGTTGGTTAGATTGTGCGCAATACGGGGATTTATTTACATCCCAGGCACTTTCTCCTGCTAGGGTGTTATTCCTCTTAGGAGTAATTTCCGTTTGGTCTCTAAGAAATGTGCTAGTGAGGTGAAACTTTCTTCTTCCCAAGCACACTCATGATCAAAATCTCCATCAGTAGACCAAGGAAACCTCTGACTAAATCTTGAATATATAAGTGGGGTTGACCCTTTCAGTAAACGGCAGTGGTTACACTATATTCATTACAGGGTAGCCTCTGACTATCGTCCAAGCCACAAAATGGTCTTTTACTTGATATGAGCCCTCTTTTCTGCTCTTCAGGTGATACGGTATCCCTCATTATACTAGCCTTGTGGGGATTACCTACTGAAGAAGCAACTGGTTTAGGTTTTTTTTTTTTTTTGTGTCCCTTTGGAAACTTGAGATTCAAGTTCCTTTTTAATATATTATTTATTAAAAGTTATATTTTAGTTTTCTTCTCGAACCCTACAGTGAATAGTTTGAACTTATCATCAGGTGTTCGTCCTGCTACAGTGATTTTTAAGAAACCTTATCAGGGAGCGACAAAAAAACCTAAATTTTAGTAAAGCAAAATTTGATCAGCTCAGAACTACTATCAGTAACATTAAAGGGGTTGTCCCGCGAAACAAAGTGGGTCTATACACTTCTGTATGGCCATATTAATGCACTTTGTAATGTACATTGTGCATTAATTATGAGCCATACAGAAGTTATCAGAAATTTTTCACTTACCTGTTCCGTTGCTAGCGTCCTCGTTTCCATGGAGCCGTCTAATTTTCAGTGTCTAATCGCCAGATTAGACGCGCTTGCGCAGTCCGGTCTTCTTCTTTTCTCAATGGGGCTCCGTGTAGCTCCGTGTAGCTCCGCCCCGTCACGTGCCGATTCCAGCTAATCAGGAGGCTGGAATCGGCAATGGACCGCACAGAAGCCCTGCGGTCCACCGAAGGAGAAGATCCCGGCGGCCATCTTCAGCAGGTAAGTAAGAAGTCACCGGAGCGCGGGGATTCAGGTAAGCGCTGTCCGGTGTTCTTGTTTAACCCCTGCATCGGGGTTGTCTCACCCCGAATGGGGGGGCTGTTGAAAAAAAAAAAAACCATTTCGGCGCGGGACAACCCCTTTAATTGGGACAACATCCTCAAAAATATCAGTACAGACAACAAATGGGAAAAGTTTAAAAACATTCTAATCACCTCATGTGAGCAGTTCAACCATTTAAAAAAAAAAAGTACCACAAGTAGAAGGAGCCCAATGTGGTTCGACAAGACTGTAAGGGGGGCAATAAACGAAAAAAAGAAAGCGTTTAAACTACTAAAACAAGAAGGCAGAGAAGAAGCGCTAAAATCATAAAGGGAAAAAAAAACAGAACATATAAAGAAAAGATGAAAATTGCTAAGGAGGAGGCAGAAAGACTGATCGCCAAACAGAGCAAAAATAACACTAAACTATTCTCAATTATATTAACAGCAAAAGGATTTGCACTGAGAGCACTGGCCCTTTAACAAATAATGCAGGAGAAACAATAGAAGACGATGGGGGGAAGGCAAATCTATTAAGTGGTTTCTTTTCAAGTGTATTCACGAACGAAAAGGAAATGTCACATGAGATTCAGAGGAATAAAGCGAACCCCCGCTACATATTGCATACCTAACACAGGAGGAAGTGTAGAGCCGGTTAAAGAGGATTAAAATCGATAAATCGCCGGGCCTGGATGGAATACACCCAAGGGTTCTAAGGGAACTAAGTGATGTGATAGCTAGACCGCTATTTCTTATATTTATGGACACTATCAAGACCGGGGTTGTACCATTGGATTGGCGCATTGCCAGTGTGGTTCCAAATTACAAAAATGGGTGCAAAAGAGAGCCTGGTAACTACAGGCCCGTAAGTCTCACTTCAGTAACTGGAAAATTATTTGAGGGGTTTCTGAGAGACACCATCCTAGAATACCTCAAGGAGAACAACGGAATAACTCCTTACCAGCATAGGTTCATGAGGGGTCGCTAATGTCAGACCTATCAGCTTTTACGATGAAGTAAGTTCTAAACTAGACTTGGGAAAGTCTATTGATCTTGTATATCTGGATTTCTCTAAAGCATTTGACATCGTGCCGCATAATTGGTTAATATATAAAATGAGACAGCTCGGATTGGGTGAAAACGTGTGCAGCTGGGTAAAGAATTGGCACAGAGATAGAAAGCAGAGAGTGGTAATAAATGGGTAATAAATGGTACTCTGATTGGGCCACCGTTGCTAGTAGGGTGCCACAGGGTTCAGTATTAGGCCCCATTCTGTTCAATATATTTATCAACGACCTGATAGAGGGACTGCACAGTAAAATATCAATATTTGCAGATGGTACAAAATTCTACAAGATAATTAATACAACCTGGGACAATGTACGGCTGCAAACGGACCTAGATAAGCTGGGGGCTTGGGCAGGAAAATGGCAAATGAAGTTCAGTGTTGATAAATGTGGGTTTATGCACATGGGCAGGAGAAACGGATGTCACCAATATACACTAAATGGGGTACTGCTAGCGAAACGTGATATGGAAAAAGACCTGGGGGTACTAGTGGATTGTAGATTTAACTGGCGCAACCAAAGCAAAAGCTAATAAAGTCTTGGGGTGTACTAAAGAGGTATAGGGGCGAAGGATGAGAACCTTATTCTTCCACTATATAAGGCACTAGTCAGGCCCCACATGGAATACTGAGTACAGTTCTGGACATCGGTGCTCAGGAAAGATGTTGCAGTGCTTGAGGGGGTTCAAAGAAGAGCTACTAAACTAATACATGGAATGATGGGTCTGGAATACCCAGAGAGGCTATTAAAATTGCGATTATTCACCCTGGAAAAAAGACGGCTAAGGGGTGATCAAATAACTATGTATAAATACATGAGGGGACAATAAAAGGATCTCTCCCATGATCTGTTTATACACAGGACTACGACGGTAATAAGAGGGCATCCGCTACGTCTAGAAGAAAGCAGGTTTCATCACCAACACAGAAGGGGGTTCTTTACTGTAAGAGCAGTGAAACTGTGGAACTCTCTGCCTGAGGTCATGGTGGTGGCAAAATCCATTGAGGAGTTTAAGAGTGGACTAGATGTCTTTTTAGAGCGCTATGATATTACAAAATATAGACATTAGGTGACCAGCGGGTTTGTAGTTCCGGGTCTTACATTTAGGTAGGAACTATCAAAGGTTGATCCAGGGATTAGTCTGACTGCCATTATGGAGTCGGGAAGAAATTTTTCCCCGAATGGGCTATTTAGCTTTTGCCTCTTGGGGTTTTTGCCTTCCTCTGGATCAACAAGGGGGTTGAAACAGACTGAACTAGATGGACATTGTCTTCATTCAGCCAAACATACTATGTTACTATGTTTACCTCGGTGCTGATGTTAAATGGTGGAAAGATACTCCAGGAGGCAGAATTCAAGGTGAAAACATGGAACAATTTATTTCTTCACAACAAGGAGACTTCAGCTTTCTTAGTGCAATTCAGAGTTACTTTACTTTAAGGTTGATTTTTTTCTTAAACAATCTGTAGTACAACTATAACACATGCAGGCATGAAGTGCAGACTTTGTATCTGGACACAAGGGGACTCTCAAACAGTAATTAAGCACGGGAATCCTTTCTGTCCTCAATGCTTTGCCCTCCTGCTTTTCTCGCTTTTCTATTTCTTAAATTTTTTCAAAGTATCAAGTGGAAGAGAGGAGAAAAAAAAACTTAAAAAAAAAACTTTAGAAAGAGAGGAGAAAAAAAACTTTACCCCCATGCACTACTAGAAACATCTACAAGAGATACATGGAAGTTAGGTGGTATAGACATACTTCACTGGGGGGAGTTGGAATATATCATTCACCCCGCAATCCGAGTTCCGTTCAATTAGTGGTGATAGCCATAGTAGTCTTTAATCCTTTTATTATGTACGTTCAGATCCATACCTGGAGTGCAGATACCTCAATATTTATTTGTGTTTCCAAGTATGAAGTTTCCCCTTTAGTGCATTACAGTTTACTTTAGACCTTTCTTTTTTATATATATATTCTTATTTAGGCCGCCTGCAGACGGGCGGAAATTTCGTGGTGCACATTAATCACCTCAGAGTCCACAGTTAATTATGGAGTGTACAATCCAGTACACTACGCAGTGGTTATTGTTATGTGGGCTCTGATGATTCAGGAGGGGATTGAGAGAGCTTTTTTGTTGTGGGGAGCTCGCAGGCTTGAGGTTTCAAGTCATGCTCGCTCTGGCGGGTGTGGGGTCCTTGGTGTTGGTTCTAAATTGGTTGGAAGGGAGTCTGGGTGAGGATAGCCAACCTTTTCCCCCTTTATTATAATAAGTGTAGTAGGGTCTGGCGCTTTGTGCCTCTGACAGGGGGGAGTCTCTCAGAGCTGGTGGACTTTCATCAATTTGCCCTAAAGAGGCTAATGGTGCTTCTGAGCCTGTTGAGGTTGGCTGGGAGTACATAAGATAATTCCATTGAAGTTATGGTGCCAGATTTTGGGGCTCCAAGGACACCCCTCGTGGCGTATCATGTTACTAATATTTTCTTTAAAAAAATTATTTATGTTTAATGTTGTTCGTAATAAAACGGCTGATATGGCCAAATTATCCAAAATAATAAGTTGTCAGTGTTTTCTATTAGTAAGTAAAAGGGTGAAGGGGTTGGTTGAGGGAGGTTTTATGTTGTTGTTATCCATTTAGTCGTTCACAACCCTCGGCGGCCCTAAAGGCTCCTTCCCTCCATGGTTTTCGGTTTTGCACTGCTTCTTTCAGTTGTGTGATATCCATGCCAGTATCAGCTCTGACCGTATCAGCCATCGTGTCCTTTGGCGCCAGGACTACTTCTGCCACTGATCTGTCCAAGCATTATAGATTTTTCTAGAGACTCTGCTCGCGTTACAATGCCAAAATCGGTAAGCCTGAGTCCGGTCATCTTCCCCTCCAGTGATATATCGGGTCTTATGCAATTCAGGATTTCTCTGTTTTTTTACTCTCACCATCCAAGGTATGCACAGCAGCTTTCACCAGCACCACAGCTCAAACACATCGATCCTCCTATCAACTTTTTTTCACAGGCCAGCTTTTACATCCATACATGACTTTTGGGGAAAACGGTGGTTTGCACTATCATGCGTTTAGTTGCGATGCCGGCATTAGCCGTCGCTGCCGTGCGGATTCCCTGGGCGCAGCATGTCCATTCTTTTTTTTTTCTCGTTGCGGCCTTGATCCTCTCTATTGAGGAGCTGGCCGTGACGGAAAAGCATATGGTGAAGCCGCTCCAAAACCTGTGGCTAAGTGCCACGGGTTTTGAAGCTGCGCTTATCCCGCGGACATCCCGCATTTTTTTGCTGCGACAAAACTGCAGGATTTCCACTGGGAATACCTCCATTGTGACCCCAGCATATTATAACATTGCTCCAAGACAAGACTGAGGTTGTAAGAAAACTGTTAACAAGGCATGGCTAGGAGAAATCTCCTCATCATTGTTTGTTTAATGCTAGCATCAATGGTTTCGGTTTCCATTCTCTGCAGAATAACTGCAGTCTGTTTTGTTCCTCCTGGCACAGCCAAGTTTCATTTCTCCATCTTCTCCTTCCTTTTACTGAGGAAGATGTGAGCCTCTCCAAAGCTGTGTGGCTACAAAAGCCTGCAGACAGGATCCCTGCATTATAGTTGACTATTTAATATCTATAACTCCATCCAGAGTTCTGTTTGAAGACATTTCAGTGATTCAGACAAAAAAAGTCTGGTAAATCAGTGTGAATCCAGCCTTAGGGCTAATTCCCACGGACTGATTTCTGCCGCGTTTCGCACAGCGGAAATCCACGGTGTTATCCGGCAGCTATAAGGTTCTATTGAACCTAATAACTTTCTGCCTTTCAATGTTCACACTGCAGAATTCTACCGCGGAAGTCCGCAGCGTGAAAGAGATCGCGGCATGTTCTAATTCTGCAGAAAAACGAGCGCCCAGCTTCAATTGTAGTCAATGGAAGCCATGGGTCTCGCGATACTTCCACTGTGAGTACAGCGGACGTATCGCATGATTACGCATCACCGCCGGCGCATCATGCACTGCACTGTGCATGCGCACCGGCTTGCCGGACGGACTCGCGCGGCCTATCCGGAGAGATGAGTATGGGGTCTTTGGGGACAATAAGCCGGACTCCGCTGCGATATTCTGCTGGCTGAGTCCGACACGGCCGAGGGCAGCAGGCCTTATATGGGGAGCATTCAGATCTGTACCTAGCCTCACCACCTGTAAATACAGCCCTGCATAAACTAACTAGTTTAGAAAAAGTTTTACAGATGTGTAATATTGCATTGCTACAAGACAAGACGGGTGATACGAAAACTGACAATAAGACATGGCAAGACGAAATATCCTCATCATTGTCTATTTGATACTAGTATCAAAGGTTTTAGTTTCCATCCTCTGTGGATTAACAACAGTCCATTTTATTTCTTTCACAAAGTTTTTTTTTCGCTCTTCTCCCCTCCCCTTAAGGCCAAAATAGGCCATGTCCTTAGGGGGTTAATGCCGCCATCATTATCTCTTACTACCAGCAACTCTGTTTCTGTTTCTATTCTCCGCTGAATAATCCGTCTCCTTGTGTTCTCCTGGCACAGAGAAGTTTCGTTTCTCCCTTCTCCCCTCCTCTTACTGAGGATGACATGAGCCTCTCCAATACTGCGTGACTATAGAAGCCTGAAGACAGGATCCCCTCATTATAGTCAGAAAACTTCCTCTACAGTTCACAGCGACCGCCCGAGGGACAAGATGAGGTAAATCCTTTCACATTCCTCAGCTATTGAATGTTAATAGCCTGTGCTTTAGGGCTCCTTTACGGCTCCATTAGGGCTCCTTACCTGTGCAATGCACAGAGAATAGAACCCATTGATCCCAATTTGTTCTCATTTCCTATTTTGCATGTACATTTCCCACGCACACAAGAAAATAGGACCTGCTGTATTTTCTTGGGTTCTATTCTCTGCGTATTGCATGCACTAATTCCGCTTGCGCAATGCACAGCACAAATAAATCTGTGTAAAGCTGACCCTTTGATTTAATGCAGTAAGCTCTATTGTATTTAGAAGACAGTTCAATGATTGAAAATCATTGGTTTTATAATTCTGCATTTTCACTCACTCTCGCATCGCGCGATTTTAGCGCCAGTGTGAAGGCGCCAATTGACCATTTTCAGACGGGCAATAAAATTTTGAGATTTCTGCATGATGCGAAAGCGAGTGAGGATGCAGGGTTATGAAACGCATGCTTTTCAATGACTTCATTCCCAAGTGCGATGTTTCCTGTAATGCGATGTTGCGAGATTTAGAAATCGCAGCATATCCCATTTTCTGCATTTTTCTCTTTTTAATTGCCCATGCTTCCCTAAGAAGCCTTTGTTTTATTGCACTGCAACGCATGAACTTGGATTTTCGTGCATGACGTTTTAACATTAGGAAGACATTACGCCCATCTGCGAATGCTCTTATATTTCTCCGTTTTTTCTTTAGTGCTCCTTCATACAACAGTTTTTGTGTGCATTTTTATGTACGTGCAATATGCAGAGAATAGAACCCACTGATTTCAATGGGTTCGATCTCAACGCTCTCGCTATGCGTGCATTTTGCGCATGTAGAGGAAAAAAAAACACAACGTGCTCTACTTTTGTGCGCCATGGAAGTCTATGTGGGGTGCGCACATGCAAGACACAAGGTGATGCATCAAAAACAGCACAATACTGCGGGTAAAAAAACCTCTGCAACTCATTTGGCTGAATAGCCATTAAAATGTGTTAAGGCCCATTTAGACGGAGCGATGATCGCTTAAAATTCGCTCAAACGGCAGTTTGAGTGACAGTTTTGAGCGATCTCTTTGCATAACCTCTTAAGTAGCTA
>NC_089840.1:214990763-215081120 GCF_035609145.1 Eleutherodactylus coqui | reverse complement strand
TCATAAATGGCTGCTACAATCCCCAGTGGAGAATGCTCCCAAGAGGAGTTACCTTGTCAATCCCATATTTGGTAATTTTTTCAATAAGTATGATATGAGATACCTTTACTAAAGTCAAGATATACTACACTATGTGGACAAAAGTATTTGGATATTGAAGAAAATCAGCAAATATGCAAATACTGAGTTTGCCAAACGGCATGTTGCAAAGGGCATGGATAAAATAAAAAGCTCATTTTGTAATTCCTATTCATTTTTCCGATTGAGCACTTGTGGACGAAAGGGAGCGACGGGTATGATACCGGCCACCCACGCCAACCCTCATAGCCATCTCTTCTCACAGCCTTGCACAAAAAATGGCGAGCTATTCCTGCCCAGACTTTCAGAGAACTTGTGGAAAGTATGCCTTGACGTGCTGACACTGTAATACAAGCAAAAAGAAGGCCAACACATTACTAAATAGAAGAATAAAACACTTTTTCTGAAAAACATGCAGTGTCCAAATACTTTTGCCCATATAGTGTATATCTACTGTATTTTCCTGATCAACCCAGTCGGTGATTCTGTCATAGAAGGTAATTAGTTTAGTCTGGCATGACTTGTTTGTTACTAACCCATGCTTGCTCTGGTTAATTACCCCATTCTTATCGAAGTACTTACACATAAGATGTTTAATAATTGCCAAAAACCTGGTGTAAGCAGTTTAGTAAATGTGCCCTACGAATGTACCAAACTTTAACTTAGCTGTGATAACTTGGGGGCAACAAGTTATCCTATCAGAACACAACAAAAGCCATTGAAAAGGCAAATGAACTGTGACACTGAACTTTTATTAATGCATTAAGTGTCAAATTAAACTTTGCTACTTTTATAAGTTCATTTCAGTCCATGTTTAGATGTAACTGAACTGCACTGCATGCGGATGGGGATTTCAAAGCTTTATCCGTACATAACAAGATAATTGTTGCAAAAAAGATGCAGGTTTCCACTGTGATTTTCATCCTTTCAATGCACGGTGTGAAATCTGTGGCCGATGTGTAGCTCATTCTGTGGGAAAATCCACATATAACAAATGCAGATTTCGCCTATATTCATTCCACATTTCTTACGTGTAAACCTGACATAAAAGTTGTTAAGCCAAAATTTCTTCACTACACTGGCTGGACACTAGACAATACAAAGAACATTCTAGTTGCATACTATAGATGGTTGTGTGTTGAAGTGACCCATATGTAAAATATATTATATATTACTTTTTCCATCAATCACTAACGTCAATCTTATTTTCGTTCACAGTGCGCCATCATTGAGGCTGCGTTTACTGCAACTTAAATGTCACTTTACTTGGAAACTTCTTTTAAAAGAAATGGACCCCGATATAGAAGAGAAATTGCATGACCAGTTAACATTTCTTGTCACCAAGAACAAATACATGGTATACAATTTTCTGGCCTATGTGACATATCTGAAAAGTGATTACACAAAAGCTGTTGCCAATTTACAGAAAGCAGAAGAAGTGATTAAAGAGAACAATCCAGATGGACCTGATCACAAATATTTGGTGACATATGGAAATTATGCATGGATCTTCTACTACCTGCAGCAGTATGAAGACTCTCAAAAATATATAGATAAAGTAGACCAGATAAATAAAGGACTCAAAGATACACCAGACATATCTGAAATCTATGGAGAAAAGGGCTGGGCACTGCTTAAATTTTGTGGACAATATTGTGAAAAAGCAAAACTCTGTTTTCAGAAGGCTTTGGAGCTAGAACCGGAAGATCCTGAGTGGAATAGTGGCTATGCAACTGCGGTCTATAGATTGGAAGGTTTCAATGGCAGAAAATGTCCAGCCTCAGAATGCAAATCACTAGATCTGTTGAAGCGTGCAATAGAGAAGAATCCAAATGACGCCGTGGTGAAGGCACTTCTTGCGTTGAAGCTGCAAGACCTAGATAGGACTAATGAAGGAAAAGAATATATTGAAGAAGCCATAAAACAAGCCCCAAACCTTCCATATGTGCTCCGTTATGTTGCCAAGTTTTACAGGAGGGCTCGCATGGAAGATGAGGCCTTACGTCATCTAAAAACAGCAGTAGATCTCATCCCAAACTCTCGATTTCTACATCACCAAGTTGGACTATGTTACAAGCGTAAATATATCAATTATAAAAAGCAATTGGGAAACAGGAACATTTATAACAGACAACTGGACCAAGAATCATATGATCTTCTGCAAAATGCTATCTTTCATTTTGAAAAGGTGGTGGAGTCTAAGAAATCATTTGTGCATGCATACGTAGACTTAGCAAATATGTACGGTGAAGCAAATGAGTATCAAAAAGCAGAGGACACATTTGAAGCAGTTTTGGCATTTCCCAGTCTTTTGGATGAGGAGAAGCAGCAGATCTATTACCATTATGGAAAATTCAAGGAGCATTGCAGAAGATCTCAATCTGAAGCCATACACTATTATAAGATGTCTTTGCAGATTACTTCAAACATGAAAGAGAAAGAATTCAGTGAAAGTGCTCTAAGAAGAATTTCTTCAAAGATGATCAGAAACAATAGACAAGATCCAGAAGGTTTTGCTTTGCTTGGCTTCGTCCATAAGACTAACGGGGAGAGAAATGATGCAATTGATTGCTATGAACAAGCCCTCAGATATGATCCTTACAATGAGGAGTATGTGAGTGAACTCTGTGAGCTGAGGTTGATGATATGAAGAACAAGTGAAGTAGAAGAGAGATCTTGGGTTTTACCTTCCTTTCCTTTTATAAATCTGTAGAGCGTATGTCTTCAAGAAATGCATCTATTATGAAGATTTAAAGGGCACCTGTCACATCCCCACAGCACCAGAAACTCAGTTATGGCAGGGTGCCGATTGATATATTTCTTATACTCATCCCCTCCTGTGATCCAGCACTGTCGTCCCCCCAAAGATTGTACAAGAAAATCTGACTGTTTCAAAGTCCCATGCGCACGTTCTCCTTTACCAGACTATGGAAGAAGCGCACGCACAGTATTCAGGAAAAACTCAGATTTTCCTGTACCGTGTGATCTTCGCACTCACAATTACTTTCTGCCAGCTCTTATACAGACTCTGGATTTTTGCTCATGCGCAACATTTCAATTCACATGTGTTTGGCTCATTGTACCCTTTAGGTTGTACAGTATTGTCGGGGTGCACTCCCTCTTGTTCTAGGGCTTTCCGTTGCAATTCCATTTCTCTGTTCCATTTTTGGAGCAGAAAAACTGAATTAAACATTTCAGTTTTTCCCCATTGATTTCAATGGTTTTTTTTTTAAATCAGAAAGCTGTCAGTTTCTTTCCCTTCTGTTATTTTGCAGTTTTTTTAAGGGTACAAATAGTGGTGCTGACTGTGTAGGGAAAAAAACCCAAAACATTTAATTCTGTTTTTCTGCTCCAAAACAGAAGAGATACAGAATTGTAGCAGAAAACCCTTATACAAGTGTGAAACACCCTTAGCTCCTCTGTTTATTTAAAAGTTCAATAAAAACTAAATATACGGAAAGATATTATATCTGCACTATAGTTAATATACAGAGATGAGCGAGCGTACTTGCTAAGGCAAATTACTCGAGTGAGTATTGCCATTTTCGAGTACATGCCCGCTCGTGCCAAAAGATTCAGGGGGTGGTGGGGGAGAGCGGGGAGGAACGGGGGGGGGGGGGGATTTCTCCCCCCACCCCCTCTCCCCCCTGCTTACTTCCGCAACTCACCGCTCACCCCGTCGGCCCCCGAATCTTTTGGCACGAGCGGGCATGTACTCGAAAATAGCAATACTTGCTCGAGTAATTAGCCTTTGCGAGTATGCTCGGCCATCTCTATTAATATACCTTTTTTTGTAGTATTAGGTCCTTATTAACAGATACTGAGAGCACTTTGACAATGTTGATTGCATTATATATATATGTATATCTTCTGTTTATCAGTAAAGTTTACATCAGTTTAAAGTGATTTGCAGATTTTTTTTTCAATGGGAATATTCCTTGGTATATGTAAACACATGGTACTGTGATGTGAAGGCAATATTGTAATACTGGTTACATAGGGGTACTGTGGTGTCATTCTGTACAGAGCTCATATTTTGTACAGAACATCATATCATTATTGCATGTGGTCCAGGAATTATCACATGTATGTTCTCTATGGAATATTCCAAAGTGACCCAATCAGAGTATGTATATTTATAACCATCATCTGCTTTCTGTCACTGACCAGTTACTTACCCCCTTACCCACATTCTCACCCAGACCAAGCATTCTCATTTTATATAGCAATTATTTATGGGGCACAGTATCAAACATCAAACACTTTGGAAAAGTCCAGATACACAAGATCCAATGACTCACCCCGATGCAGTCTAGAACTGACCTCCTCATAGACGCCGATTAGGTTGGTTTGACAAGAATGAACCCTCATAAACACATGCTGGATTTATACCGCTATTTTCCTTCAGGTACTCCAGGATAGCATCTCTTAGAAACACTTCAAACATTTTACCCACATTGGAAGTAAGACTTACCAGCCTGTAGTCTCCAGGTTTATGTTTTGACCTTTTTTTGAATATTAGCCAAACATTAGTTATGCGCCAATCCAGTGGAACAGACCCCTTCACTAAAGAGTATTTAAAAATTAGAAACAATGGTCTGTCTATCACATTACGTAATTCCCTTAGAACCCAGGTGGTGTATGCCATCAGGCTCCCGGCAACCTGTCTATTTTAACCAGTTTAAAGCAACTGCACTTCTTCTTTGCTTAACCTGGTGGCATTTAGTGGAGAGTTTACTTTTTTCACTCTTCATTTTATCTGACATTTCATTTTTCCCGGGGAATACACTGGAGAAAAAACTATTTAATAGATTTGCTTTCTCCTCATCACCCTCAACAATTTTTCCTACATTATTTATTAAAGGACCAACACTTTCAGCATTAAACTTTTTACTATTTATATAATTGAAGAACCGTTTAGGGTTATGGCCCTTTTATGATATTCGATATTTTTTGAATGATATTCGTCTCATGTAAAAGCATGCAGAAGCTGAATGACTGTACAAGAATCGTCCAATCGTTCAGTTTTAAGCATGCTTAAAATCTGAATGCCTATAATTTGGTGTAAACAGAAGCCGTTCAGTACTCAACAGCCACTGCATACAGTAAATGGAAAGGGGCGTCGGGAGAGTAGGGAGAGAACTCTCCCCCAGCTGCTCCACCTTTCTGCTGGCTGCGCTGTGAGTGATACAGCGATACTCGCTCCTGTGTAACAGCACAGGAGTGAATATACATGGGAACGAGTGTCGGACATCATTTGCCCGACATTCGTTTCGTGTAAAAGGACCTTTATTTTAACTATCTTTGGCAAGGAGTCTCTCTGCCACCATCTTTGCTTCTTTTATCTGCTTTTTACATAACTTATTTTTTCCTTATAGGTGTGTAGTGCTTCTTCAATGCCTTCTTGTTTTAGTAATTTAAATGCTTTCTTTTTGTTGTTTTTTGCCCCTTTATGTCCTTATTGAGCCACATTGGTTTTCACCTAATTACTAACAATTTTATTCCTGCAAGGTATGAAGATTTTACAGTAAGCATTTAAGATGTTTTAAAACATTTCTCATTGATTTTCTATAGTCTTATTTCTGAGGACATTGTCCCAATCAGTAAGGTTAAGGACATCTCTGAGCTGATTGAACTTAGCCTTCCTAAGGTTTAGTATCTTCATAGCTCTTCGATAAAACTTCCTATTCAAAGACAAGTGGAAATGTATTTTATCATGGAAAAGTAGTATTTGGCAGCAGCACAATCAATAATCATCAAAAAATTGGAAAGCCAGACGTGGTGCACAATCCACGGTTGGGTCTGGACTTCGAGACCCTCCAGACATCAGCATATATAGAATGAGGATCAGCACACAGGAACTCTGTAATTCTTGTTGATATAAAATCACATCCTTTTATTGCTCCAACAGATAAAACATGCTGCGACATTTTAACCTACTATAGGTCTTTATCAAGCATGCAATGGACTAACATAGACATACGTATATATAGATATTGTGACAAGTCAGGGTTTACTCGCCACTGGATCGCCATCCACATGGTCAGGAAGTGGTGCACCTTGCACGAAAATATGCTCAGCAGTCTGAAGTTTCCTTAAATCTCTGGCTCCTGCCAGCCTTTATTCACAGCACATCAAAACATCATACACAGTCCATATCGTTTTTACGGTTCACAACCCACAGGGTACTGTCACTAACCCCTCCTGGGGCGTTTGGAGGGCGTCTTCCTCCATCAGACAGGGTGACAGACCCAACTGGTCCAATGCAGTCAACCTCAGGGCCCCTTTGCTGGTCCTCACTGGACCCCAGCTTGCACCGTGTCCTGCACTGCCAAGCTGTAACTTCCCCCCTTGCTTCTGGCAGGAACTGGCTTATATGCATCTAATTCCTGCTACACCCATCAGGTGTTTTAACCCTATCTTTCCCTTTCCAGGTATCAGACTGCCTGACTAGCACCCTCTGCAGGTCATTCTGATACTGCACCACTACAATATATATATATATATATATATATATATATATATATATATATATATATATATATACAGCATACACCAATCAGTGGCAAGAAAAATATACACACTCAAATTACCTTACGTGTTCCGTAGGTCGACATACAGAAGAAAGCCGCCATTGGTTTAGCGGCTACGCTTGCGCAGTACAATCGTATGGATGCTGCATACCATGACAAAGAACAGCCACCTGGTATATATGATGTATTGCTATATCATGTCTTATGCGGGGCAGGTCCTGCACCTGGTGGCATTGCCATACTTAAGGTAATTTGGGTGTGTATATTTTTCTTGTCACTGATTGGTGTATGCTGTGTATATAAGTATGTCTATGTTAGTCCATTGCATGCTTGATAAAGACATATAGTAGGTTGAAATGTTGCAGCATGTAATATCTGTTGGAGCAATAAAAGGATGTGATTTTATATCAACAAGAAGTACAGAGTTCCTGTGTGCTGATCCTTATTCTACCGTATATACTGGTGTATAAGACGACTTTTGAACCCCGAAAAATCTGCTCTGAAGTCGGGGGTCGTCTTATACGCCGGTAATACAAAAAAAAGAAAGTGTCAAAAAAAAAAAATTATTACTCACCTCCCCCGGCATTCTGCGGCGCTTGCTGCAGGCTGTTGCTCCCTCCTGGTCCCTGGCAGAAAGCTAATACTGTGATTAGCTAACACACGCCGTCAGCCAATCACAGCCATTCAATGATGTCATTGAATGGCTGTGATTGGCTGAAGGCACGTGTGTTTTCTGGAGGCGGGGATTTCAAGCCCTGCGTCCAGAAAGCAATGCTCTGCCGGGGACCAGGAGGGAGCGACATCCTGCAGCAGCGCCGCAGAACGCCGGGGGAGGTGAGTAATGATTTTTTTTTTTGCTCCGCTGTATTCCCGGCGTATAAGGTGAAAGTTGGGGGGTCATCTTATACGCCCCATCGCCTTATACGCCGGTATATACGGTATATATGCTGATGAAATATATTATGGTCACTATTTCTCAGGTGCCCCACAACCTGCACCCCTGTTATTCTGTCAGGTCTCTTGGTTAATATTAAGTCCAAAATGGCAGTCCCTGTAGTTGGTTCCTGTACAATTTGTTTATGGTAATTATCTTTAGTTCCCTTTATGAGGCACACAGCTTCTCAGTTTACAACTGAATAATTAAAGTCCCCCATAATAATTACCTGATAGTAATTTGCTGCTTCATTTATTTACATCAGTAATAGATTTTCAGTAGCTTCTGTTATATTTGGTGGCCTATAGAAAACCCCTATGAGGATTTTATTGTTGTTTTTCCCTCCATGTATCTCTGGCCATACAGACTCCACATGTTCATCTCCTTCACATATATCTTCCCGTAGTGTGGGCCTTAAACAGGATTTTATAAATCCCTCCCACTTTCTGGTTAACAGTGTAAATTAACCACCCAATCACAACTTTCATCCAACCAGGTCTCAATGAACCATGACCTATGGATCCTCTCCAGCCCCTCCCAGTAATCTGTCAACCAAATATGTGATGTTTTCTTTTAAATTCTTTATTTATTTGTTTTTTCAAATGTAAAAAAAACTTTGTCAAATACAATGGTGACTTACAGATTTACATATTTTCAATAACTTGTCTCTAACGCTATCGGCTCATATAGCCTAGATGGAGTACATGTCATTGTAGAGGATAAACAAGTTTGAACCCTGTGCATTAACAGTACTATTGAGTTTGGAAATTCCTTTCTACTAGGAATAAATTGGCAAATAATGGGGGGAGGGAGGGTACCACAAAGGGAGGAGGGAGAAGTGGGAGATACAAAGTTAGAGATGAAGAAGAAGGGAAAAAAGGGGATGGAAGCAGCACCCCATACGTCTAACCTTCATTTTTGAGGGGGAGATGGGTATGGGAGCGCAGGGTCCAGATACCCATATAAGGACCCTGTGAATTGGGTCTAGAAACTCAATACAGTAATCCCCAAGTTTTGGAGAACTTATCCAGTGAGTCTTTGATAGATGTCGTGAGGTCCTGTATCTCCATCGTCTCACAGATTATGCTAAACCACATTGCGATTGAAGGAGGGGACGTTTCCCGCCAAAGCTTCAGGATGCCTGACCACAGAGCACTTATCGGAGTACATTTGGATGTCTTTAAGGTACAGGAGGAAGAATGTGGGTGATTTTGGGAGAGCAAAGTCTGTAAATTTGGAGGTAATGTACCATACCTCTGACCAGAAGTTCGACAGCACCAGTCACTCCCAGAATGTATGACGTATGCTTGCCTGGTCTGTACTGTATCTCCACCAGAGTGGGGAAACCGATGGTATCATTTTATGTAAGCGAGAGGGCACCCTGTACTGTCACAAGAGAATTTTCAATCCAGTTTCCTCAATCATACTAGAGTTGGAGGATTTATGTGCAAAGGAGTAGACTTTAGCTAGCTGTTCAGATGTAAATAAAAGTGACAGATCTCTTTCCCATGCAAGATTATACAATGGGGATGGGGCCTCTATAAGAGTAGTTAGTGTGCTATATATGCATGATACGGTGTGACAATAGGGACCGGACCCATAGCAGAGTTGTTTGAAGGGAGTCTCTGCTCTGGAGAATCCTCGGGCAGGGGTTAAAGAAATGAGAAAGTGTCCAACATGGAGGCTTTGCCAGTAGGATAGGGGCATAGGTTCTTTAAAGTTTGTTAGTGTGTCTAAGGGTAGCCACTGTCCATCTGATACAAAAAGGAATGCTCTAAATTTTTCATTACGGAGCCACAGATGGAATGCTTCACTTTTCAGGCTAGGGAAAAAGGCTGAGTTTCCCATAATAAGAAATAGTGACAAAGGCATAGGCGAGATTCCAGGTTTGGGGAAAACTCGGGGGAGAACTCTGAGAGTGGAGCCGATTGTGGGATGAGAGCTGGCTTCCGAAGGGATGTCTACTTGTAGCCAGGGTAAGGACGCCAGAGGAATAGGAGAGAACATCTGTTCCAGTGGGATCCATTATTTAGTCTGTGCACCTATGCCAGTCTACTACGCATAGAAAATGGGAGGCTTGGTGATAAGCTGGTAGGTCCAGTAAGTCCAAGCCACCCAGCTCTTTTGGCCTAGTGAGGGTGCTGCAAGCTATGCAGGTGGGCTTGTCTGCCCAGATAAATTTTGTGACCAGGGAAGATATGTGTCTGAAGAACCATCTAGGGATGTGAATGACTAATGCTTGGAGTAATCATCTGCATATGCCACCACCTTGTGTGTGGAACCCTCCTGGACACCTCCAATGTTAGTATTGGCATGAATGTGACCAAGGAGGGGCTCCAAGCACAAGACAAACCGCAGTAGGGAGAGGGGGCAGCCCTGTCTTGTACCCTTGGAAATTGAAAAAGGGGAGGAGAACTGACCATTCGCATTTACTGATACAGAGGTGGAGGACTATAGACTGGAAATCCAATTCATCACGTTATGAGCTAGTCCCATGTGGCGGAGAGTTTCATGCATAAAATCCAAGTCAATCCTATCAAACACCTTGTCAACATCCGTTGAGAGAAGTCATACAGGGAGGGGTGTTTATTTTTTGCCTGGTGGATAAGGTTTATGGCTTTGATGGTGTTGTTTTGTGCCCCCCCCCCCGTAAAGGCATGAAACCCACCTGGTCTCTGTGTATCACATTTTGGAGAAGGAGTAATAGGCGATTGGCGAGAATTTTTGAGAAACGTTTTAAATCCACATTTGGAAGGGACATGGTTTGGTAGCTCTGGCATTGGGAGGGATCTTTCCACTCTTTTGGGATTACTCTGATAAATGCTTTCACTGTATCTCTTGGTAGGCTGTTTCCCAAAGTAAGGGAGTTGAATGCTTGTAGGCAATGAGGGGACAGGGCTTCGGAGAATGTCTTAAAATATGACAGCGGAAATCGGTCTGACTCAGGGGCTTTACCTAAAGAAAGATGGGAAAAGCTCAAGTTTAAAAGGTAGGCTTGGATTTAAGATTTATGAGAAGAGTGGTTGCATTGAAAGAGCAGGTGACAGGTTGTCTAAAGTCTGATAATAGTCTTAGAATGACTCTGCAATCTGCTGCAGCAAATGGAGACTGCAGCCAGAGGTGGAATAGGCATGGTATGTAGGAGCGGGTCTTCTCCTTTCTTACTGCACGGGCCAGGGTACAACTTGGTTTATTACCGAACTCGTAAAAGTGACTCCTACATTTAGCTAGAAATCCCTTGGCGCAGGTCAAATACAATGAGCGTACCTGTTCCCTTAAATTTGTCAGTTCAATCCTATTTCATTGTCTGGGATATGTTTATGGGCTGATTCCAAGGTCTGGATACGACCCAGAAGGTTCTTGAGTTGGGAGCTACATTCTTTTTTAATTCTGGACCCAATACTGATGAGGGAACCTCTAATAACACACTTATGAGCCTCCCAAAGTGAACACGGGCAGCCTCTGTACTCAAATTATTTCTAAAGTACTCTTCTAGGTTATTTTGTATCTCATTTTTAATTGCTGGATCTTGTATGAGGGATTCATTAAGAAGTCATTGCCAAGTCTTTGTGCGTAGAGATGGAAAGGAGAGTGAGAGAGAGATGAGGGCGTGATCTGAAAAGGATAGGTTATTGATATGTGCTAATGTGATGAGAGAATGGAAACTCCTTTGGTTTTGAAGACCGGGCAGGCGCTGTGGTAGGCATCCGGAAAGTGAGCATCCCTCAGCCCGCAGACATTGTTTTCTCTTAAATGGGTTTCCTGAACAAATGCGTTGTGAGCCTTTTTCTGCAATAAGAGGTGAAGGAGGGTGGACCTCTTCTCTGGGATGTTTAGACCCTGTGCGTTTATGCAGACAATGTTAAGATTAGAGCTCCCAGCAGGCATATTGTGAATACAAGCAGTATCAAGACTGGTACAAAAATTTTCGCAAGTCAGAGAACCAAAAAAATGACTCACCCCGACAAGACAAAATAAAGGAAAGAAAGAGACAGAGGGGAAGAGGAAGAAGGGGAAAAAAGAGGGTATATTTAAATTAAAGGTAGGGGGATGGGACATTTGAAGGGGAAATATGGTAGGTAACACTACATACTACACGAAGAGGGCAGGATAGAATTGGGAAGGGTTAGGGGACCAATTAGCAGAAACAGCAAACTACCTAATGGCCAACACAGATTTGAGTACGATATGCCTGGGCAGAAGGCGAAGGTTTCTTAACTTTGCGTAAAACCTAAACTAGAAATGTAAACTCGTCTAGTAGTGGGTGGGGGGACATTTCAAAGCACTCAATGTGGGTAACGTAGAACTGCAGGATAATGTCGAGACATGCAGAACCAAGCATGAGTGGTCCTGTCTTGTAGGGACTAACAATTACTAGAAAAAACAAGCAGTCCCAGAACCCACTAATGAAAGAGTAAAGTGTTGAGGTAGAGATAGGTTAGGGGACAGCCCCAAAGTGTTGAGGCAGAATGTAAAGACTGTAACACAGTCTTTCCGTAAATCTTCATGGTAGGTGAGTCATATTCTCAAAGATGGGGGATCCTTGAATATTCAGTTTAGGGTTGAGTCTGGGAGGATCTTCCAAACAATCTTCTCAACGGGCCAGCAGCATCTTCCTCTGTGGACTGGTTGTAGGTTGGTGGTAGAGTCTGGTTTGGTACCGGCACGGGTTGAGCCTCCAGGAATAAAAATGCTCCTTTTAAGTCAGCGGGTGATCTAACTGTGAAGGTTTGGCCTCGCCTCCTGAGGATGATGAGGAATGGATGGCCCTACCTATACAGGGCGTCAGCCGTTAGGGTAGCCTCCAGCAGGATTCTGACTACCCTATGCATGTGTAGGGTAAGTTTTTGGGGACATCCGGTAGGATAATGATCTCTGATCCCTTGAAATTGAACGGACCTTGTCCCCAAGTGCAGCGTAGGATATCTTGCATATAAAAGTAAACACGGCAGATGACGTCCTTAGAGAAATTAGGGTCTTTTTTCCTCGGTCCCACCAGGCAGTGGATTCTATCTAATTCAATTACTTTGTCAGCTGGTCTGTTCAAGAATTTGTTAAAGATGGACATTACGTGGTCATGTAAGCCATTAGGTGGGACATCTTCAACCCAAGTAACATCTGTAACATCTTTATTGAAGGGAGATGCGTAGCTGAAATAGTAGATAGATTCTGAAATTTTTCTAATTCTGGTACCAAGATATGTTATTGATGATTGTGACACCATTGCCAATACATAGGCAAAGAGACAAAGGCATTCATACATTATGGAGGGGCCCCGTTAATTCCGGGCCAATACAATATTAAACAGGAGTCACCCAAACATTGAGTAGCTCCTGTTTACTTTGCACAACAGTTGCTTGTTTTTCAGTTTTGCTAAGAACCAAGTGATTCTGACAGTTGAGTGATTTCTGTTGGTGGCTGCGTGTACATGAGACAATTATCCGAATTTGCTGTTTCCAGCTACAATTTAGGGGATAATCACCCCATGTAAAACATCCTTTTCTTGCAATTGAAGGCTATAAATGCAGCTAACCTCCATAAGGTAATCTGATCTCTTTGTTGCTTATCTTTTATGTGAAGAGTGATCAGGGAATGATCAGAGATAATCATATCTCCAATATGGATTCTATCTAACCTGGCTTGTTTACAGGTGAATATTATCAGATAATCAATTTTTGATTAAAACTGTATTTATGTAAGGACTCAAAGCACTGTGTAACAGTGTCAGAGGAGTATAAAGGAAAGATGAGCCAGAAATTGTACCAAAATGATATTGTGCACCAAAATTTTGTGCAGTGGAACTGAGCATGCTACTGGACACTTGTTGATAGCTTGATTGCTGCATAATGAGCTGAGGTGATACAGGACCAAGGATTCTGGAAGCTGGAATCTGCGTTGTCTCAGACCGGGAAGAATCAGAAATGCAACAGCTTTAAGCTGGTGGGGCGAACACCAATGTCTGAAAGCAGAGAGAGTGAGTGACAAATAGTCCTCTTAATTCCAGGTAAAGCTACGGACAAAGCTTGAGCAGTATGTAGTGAGCACAGGGAATGGAGAACCAGCTTGGGTAATATTATGGCGGCTGGGGACCTTGACATCCAGCCGGCTATGCTACAAATTAAGGTAATAGTGGTTGTAGTTCATGATGCCAAGTTATTGTTTGCCAGAATGAGGGGCAGTTTTGTACTTTGATTCCTACTCGGTTATACTACAAATAAAGTAATGGTGGTTATAGTGGACCTTGTTCATGACGCCAGTTTCCTGCAGCATCCAGATACCATGGAAGATATTGTGTTCGGTGACTGAGGTGTTTAGTGCAGGACAAACAACACAGAGACCAGGAACTTGTGAAATCAGAAACTAGAAATTTACTGAACATTTAGTAACAGATTAAGCCAATCTTTACCACAAATCACAGTACTTGTGCAGCGTCCAAGGAGCAGGCCCAAAGCTGAGGAGATGGTGGCGTAGATGAAGGCCTTGTCATGGGGCTCTACCATTTCCTCCCCTGGGGGTAGCTCGGGACCTGACCAAGTCCCTGCTGGAGGAGACCACAGGGAAAGGGCAACTAGCAGTTACCTTGTGGTTCTTTATCACTCGTGACACCACTGTTCTGTTCTCTGTGGTGAATCCCGAAGTTGTAATAAATAGTCCACACACAGGGGTAACTTTCTGGGCAAAACCGAGAGTGGTTGGTAGAACCCGTTTACTGGAATAAACTTATGAACCATTCCTTCAATTTGACATCAGCCATCAAACATAAATGTGACAAGAGAGCAGTGGTGTGACATGGAGGATTCTTGGGGTGTCAGACAAAACCACAGTCCCAGTTATCTGTGGGGTACTGCTCCCGGCGACTTTTTTCCTTCTCTCACTTGCTTTCTCTCTATGGATTACACTCACAGTTAAATTGTGCTCAACATTGCTTGGCAGCTCCTCTCTCTCTCTCTCTCTCTCTCTCTCTCGCTCTGTTTCTCTCAGTATTCCATATTAGCATTGAGAGGGCCTGGGTGACTTGTGCCCAGGGCAAATAGTAGGCCATCGCTCTGACTCCTCCATTGTGATGAACTGTAATGCACTAAGTAAAATGCCTATTGCAAATATGTGCTTCTTTTCTACACTTGCTAACACAGCTGCCTGCTAAAGTGCTGACTAACTACTCGCTCCCCCCTCCCACTGTGTTTCAAACAATACACTCAAGGTGGTGCATTCCTCGTCCAGGAATTCCAAGATGATGAAGTCAGCTCCAGGAGGGAGAAACCCATATAAATCAATAACCAATCAGCTACAGATTCGTGCTTCATGACGCATTCACTATGCATACTATCTATAAAACACATGCAGCTTGATTAGAGTAAAGAAGTGTCATTCAGTTGAAGAGCAGGTGTCAGCGTGATTTTTCAGTGCATGCACAGGCCTGGGAGCTTCTAATCAGGAAGGGGGCAAATATTCATTAGGTACATTCAGTACCAATCCAAAACACCATCTTGGGGTCCTCCTAACACGAGGCACGGTTTCTCCTTCTCACTAAAAGTTCTGCTCTCTTTCTTTGTCTCGTGCCAAAAGCCAGAAGAAGAAGACCCTTGCAGTACACCTTTCAAACACATATATATTTCACAGTTACATGACATACAACATGATAAATTTGAAGTGGCCCAGTATGTGCTTTTCTGGCCCCCTCCATAATGTCATACATGTAATGTCTTGTGTAGATGTACTGTGCAAAACTGTCTTGTCATTCTGTTATGTGTATTGCACAGCTGCAACGTGTGATGGGTTAATGTCTGCAAAGCATGGAGACTGGTAAATGTAACAATTCTGTCCTGTGTCATGGTGTGAGAGAGGGTATAAATGGGAGTGCGTGAAAGTGGGAAAAGGTCCATATCTTCTGGGTTCCTGTCAAAGAGTTCCAGCTACATGGGGACACCATCAGCCCTCATGTAGTAAAGAATAGAGGAGGAAGAGAGATTTCCCGCACACCACCAGAGATGCTGCTAGAGGAGTGAGCCCTCCAAAAGAAGGAGCATGAGTTAAGCGTGCTTGTTCTTATGGCAAGGCCTAGTGCAGAGGTGCTCTTATCTAATCAATTCACACCCGCGCATCCTACAGTCTGGGATTGCTAGGTGGAGGTACTGCAGTTTCATTGTTCACACTCAAGCATTCAAAAGTCGGAGTTCTGCTGAGTGGAGGTACGCGTCTTGATTTAATTACACACGGACGGCCTAAAGTCTGGGCCTACTGTGTGAAGATACTTGGTTTTATATAATTTTCCAAACTAATGCTTTGTGCCTTGTACTATTGAAGCTTCAAGTAAAAGTTATTACAGGCCCTGACCTTCCTGAGGACCTGAGGTACTATACTGACCTGAGGTCTGTGGCTCGTTTACTACCTTGCCGAAATTCATGCCAGTGGGAACCAAAATGGTGGCTTCACCCGTGATAACCTTTTTACTGTCTTAATGTTTATTGGGCATCCCCATGCCGTGGGGTGTCTGGAAGAGGCCCAGCGCTACCCTGGCCTTGGCTGCCTGCGTCCCTCTGGGAGGGAGCATGGTAAGTGCCGCTGTGGCAAGCCAGCATCTTGCCCTCCCAGCTCCTCAGTGTATGCCATGTGTCCGGGGTCACCCTACGGGACGCTGCAGGACCCTATTCCTTTTTGGTGTCACTAGGAATAGAATTGAATCTCATGTGCCACACAGTTATGCCTGCGATGATACTACTTAAGAAGAAATGTGTTGATGATTTACACATACAGTGTTTTCACTGTATGTTCTGCCCGGAACTTCCCAAAATGGCGCCCAAAAACTCACCTCTCTCCAGCTCACTCCTGCAAAGATCTTCCTGCCAAGCATTTGGCGCAAAAAAGGCCAAGAGCAAAGTAAGGGGAGGACTACCCCCACTAAGACTCTCGGTAACCCAAAAGGGGAGAAGTTACCTGCGGCTGCAGACTCCTTGTGCCAGACTTTCACAAAGTTTTGCCGGGAGAAGATGCTTTCTCCCATGACTACAATCGGATCGACCTTCACAGGTGTGGCCGCCGGCAATACACCACCCCAGTCATTGTTCTTTTGGGGCGATGAGGAGGATGCCCCTGATCAGGGTGCCCACAGCCCTCTACCTGGGAGTTCACCAGGAGAAGTTCCCCTGAGTGAAAAATCCGATCTATTCTCCTGCAGCCTGGTAAGCTCTGGAAAACGGTTCCATGGATAGACACGTCCGAAGTGCTCCCTGCAATCCCGTCCATGGACATCCTGAGGCCAAGACCGGTACTGCGGTTGCTGCCCTATGGGGGGAAATAGCCACCTCTTCCCTGGATTATAGTTCATCGGGCCAACTGGTTGGCTCGCACCTTGATACCTCCGGGGTTGCATCCCTTCATAAAGGATTTTGAGGACCCCGGGGTACAAGTTTATTTTATAGCACAAGTCCACTTCCATTTGTGGATAAAACTGCGCCCTCCCTTTACCAGACTGACTGCCGTAGAATAATCTCGTCCTACCACCCCACCTATGACTGTAAACCGGCGTATTAAGAACCTGGATACCGGCTCTTCTGTAGCCTCCCTGGGGGTCTGTTCTTGGGTAGCTCAGTGACTCCTACGGGCTGTTCCTCAGAAGAAGAAGACGAGGAGATCTTAGTAACCCAGGTGATCCGATGGCGTAAAAGCCATTTTCAGTTCTAAAATTGAACTCTATATACAAGAGACTCTTTTTGAAAGAGACTGAGTTTATTCCCCGTTAATCCCCTTATACAAGAAAAGGACTTTAAAGTATATCCTCATTTGCATAGTTTGAACACCTGTTTTTCACATTGAAAAGTTTTATGTTTTGGAAAGTATTGTGCAAGAGAGAGCAATACAAATATGTGCTATTTTTCTTACTTGCTCACGTTCTATATTTTTCTAAGTAATTTTCCCTTAAAACCAATAAAATGCCTTAAGTGTATTCTAGACTAGAAATGCCACCATGTGTGTGATCTGTGCACATGGTATGTATGATTTATGTGCATGACTGGAGGTTTCTTGTGTTCCCCATGTCGTGTCTCAGTGCTAGCAGCCCGTCCAGTCTGTCCCAGTGGGCGGGGGCTTCCTTTCACCTTTCCTCAGTCACGGAGAGCGGTATTGACTTAAGCTACTGACTGTGCCATTGATTAGTACTTTTTTCAGGGAGAGCGGTGGTCATTCCACTCATCTATTGTTCTCTTTTTCCTGCCAATTGCCCTTTCTAATTTTTGGGGTTGGTAACAGTGTGTTTCATCCTCAGTAAGAGAAAGTGATGGTCATTCTACTTATCTCATTCTTTTAGACTTTGGAGAGAAGAGTTATGAATGTGCTGCATTGCAATACTAGTGTTCCTGAATTTCATTCAGCCTAGCAGTAGTTCAAATGTACTTGCAAGTCATAGTCCATACACGCTGTCATAAACAAAACACCACATTCAAAAATGACACTTCTTGTAGTCACAATACGCTTGGGGTGGGTTAAACTTTCACATAGGCAACCAGGGGCAGGGGATGTGTTTATAGGTTTCGCCTTGCACACTCCGTGACTGCGCAGAGGCCTCTCAGGTGCATTGGAAATCAAACACTGAAGATCACCCAACTTCAGATTCTTACCCCCTGTTTTGGAGGCGCTTTTTAAGTAGGGGAAACTATAGTGGCCCAGTACATGCTTTTCTGGCCCCATCCCTCTGGTAGGGAGCGTGGCAAGTGGCGCTGTGACAAGCCAGCATGTTTCCCTCCCAACTCCTCAGCATATGCCATGTGTCTGGGGTCACCCTATGGGACACTGCACATTTTCCAGACATAACCCAGACATTAACTCTATATTAATATATAAATCAGGACAGCGCTCCTGGATAATGGAAAGCAGCCAAATACAGGCAATAAATCAAAATAGACTCACCCGGTGTATAGTGGAGCCCGGTCCTGAGCCCCACTTACACCTCCAAGTCCTAGATAGCCATGATATTAAATGCCAAAACGTCTCCCTGCGTATCCACGAAATCCCGACGGGCTAAATCAGGAGAGCAGCCAGGAGTCTGTGTCACACTCAAGGTATGACCCACTGAAGCACTATATAGTAAAATAAGAAAAAGTTCCTGCGCTTCTTTTTGGATCCAATTTGATTAGGGAGTGGAATTACCAGTACCACGATAAATGTAAAAGTCCTTCTTTAGTCCATATAATCAAGTGCAACGCATTTCATCGCATATAGCGACTTTCTCAAGCCTGGAGAAGGCTTGGATCCAAAAAGAAGCGCAGGAACATTTTCTTATTTTAGAATATTAACTCTATATTAACATCGAGGGGGCCTGGGTGACTTGTGCCCAGGGTGAGTAGTAGGCCATCACTCGGACTTCGCCATTTTGGGGTCCTCCTAACACGAGGCACGGTTTCTCCTACTCACTAAAAGTTCTGCTCTCTTACTTTTTTTTCTCTCTTGTCAACAGCCAGAAGAAGACCCTTGCACTACACCTTGGAAACACATATATTTTTCACAGTTACATGACATATAACAAGATACATTTTCCAGACATAACCCAGACATTAACCTATTCAGTGCTACAGAAGTGCAATACACATCAAATGCATACACATTGAAAATGCTGCCTCATCCAAGCCTTGGGGCCTACTTTGTGTTCAGTCCAGAACTGCTTTACTTCTGGTTTCTACACACAAAGGCAGGCTGAGGCTCCTTTTAGGGCTGGCAATAATCCTGTAGTTTTCAGGTGTCGTACACTGCATCAGTAGAGTGGAAACGGATATTTCACCTCACTCTCTGCTCTGCTCGTACTCTACACACTCTCTACTCTCTCTGTCTGACTCACTCAGTACCTAACTGCCCCCCAACAGGAGGTACAAGGCCTTATATCAGCTTCCCTTCCAGAAGTTTCTAACATCTTTCATGTCAACCCCATCCAGCCAATCAGGGCTCAAGTACCACAGAGTGGCTGACCAATAGCAAGATATCGACAGAATCACAGATGCATCAGAAATCACAAAATGCAGGGGTATTGTGTTATGTATGGGGCTAGCAAATTAGCCGAACATTAAGGCCTACTGGAGCACGGATATTTTATACCACATCCAATGTTCCACATGGCTATGTCAAAGATGCAGTTTCATACCATCATAGAATTTCTGCATCATAATGACAATACATAGTGCCCACCCAGCGATGACCCCAATTATGATCACTTATATAAAATTAGTCTGGGAATAGAGCATTTTAATGCTAATTCGCCCAGCCATACACCCCTGAGAAAAAAACATTTCTGTAGATGAGTCCCTGTACATTTCAAAGTGAGGCATCAATTCCACCAGAACCTGACGAGTAAGAGAGCCCGGTATAGCATGAGAATGTTCAATAAAATAACACTTAAAAACGTGTGGCAATATAAAGTACGCCTATGGTATATGTTAATTATTAACTATTTTGTGGTGTTTGACAATCTGTCTTAGGCTACACTCACATGGATGAGTGCAATATCAGATCCAGAAACTCGGGCTGACATCCATCGCACTTGTCAACATGCGTTTTTGACGCTGATGCAAGGCATTTTCCATTCAAAAATTCCTCGCTTCACTTCTCTAAAAGTCTGATCCTCCTGCATTTGTTTCATGTGTGTCTAAGAATTGCAAGTAACAAATCTTATGCAAAGATGATGCATCTGGTGTAGACTGATCTGTCCCGTGCTCTCCTCCTCTCCTTTGCGGTGGATTTGGGTAACACTACTCCTAAACATACACTTTTGTGTAAATAACACTTAATATATACCGTGTATACCTCTGCACTTTCCCATGTAAACAGTCTGAGTGCTGTCCCTAAAACCTTTTTTTAAGAATTGCAAGTGGTTCCCATTGATTTCAATGGGAAACATCACATCGCACTCACATACACATCACACTGCATGCGATTGCCATACAATCTCTTTAATTGTCCCATTGAAAACAATGGGCAAGGCATTGCAAGGGAACACCAAAAGATAGGACATTCAGTGCTTTTTAACCTTGCAGCATTGCTGTAATAAAAAATATCAGTCATGTGAAAAAATCCATTCCAAAGAATGGATTTCGTATATGCGCAAGTTTTGTGCATCTTGCAACGCACGAAACATATGCTCATGTGCATGTAAACTTACGAGGAGAAAGACTCAAACTTGGAAAATTGTGAATTTTTTCACATTTTCAATATTTTTTTTAAATTAAAAAGACAAAATGTATTGATGAAAATTTAACACTAACAGAAACTACAATACGTCACGGGAAAAAAACAATCTCAGGCTCGTGTCAATAGGTAAAAGCATTCAACAGTTCTAACCACATAAAGTGACAGATCTCAGATTAGGAAAATAAGGATTGTTCATTAAAGGGGTTGTCTCACGAAATCAAGTGGGTCTATACACTTCTGTATGGCCATATTAATGCACTTTGTAATATACATTGTGCATTAAATATGAGCCATACAGAAGTTATTCACTTACCTGCTCCGTTGCTAGCGTCCCCGTCGCCATGGTTCCGTCTAATTTCGGTGTCTTCTTGCCTTTTTAGATGCGCTTGCGCAGATGGGTCTTCTCCCTTCGGCTTGGCTTGGCAGCACCGGCGTTTTGGCTCCGCCCCCTTGTTCGCGTCATCGCGTAGCTCCGCCCCATGACGTGTGCCGGTTCCAGCCTCCTGATTGGCTGGAATCGGCACGTGATGGGGGCGGAGCTACACGATGACGCGAACAAGGGGGCGGAGCCAAAACGCCGGTGCTGCCAAGCCGAAGGGAGAAGACCCATCTGCGCAAGCGCGTCTAAAAAGGCAAGAAGACACCGAAATTAGACGGAACCATGGCGACGGGGACGCTAGCAACGGAGCAGGTAAGTGAATAACTTCTGTATGGCTCATATTTAATGCACAATGTATATTACAAAGTGCATTAATATGGCCATACAGAAGTGTATAACCCCACTTGATTTCGCGAAACAACCCCTTTAAGGCCAAAATAGGCGAAGTCCTTAGGGAGTTAATGAAGTCATCATTATCTCTTACTACCAGCAACTTTATCTCAGTTTCTATTTTCCTCTGAATAACACCCCTCTCTTTCTGTTCTCCTGGCACGGAGAAGTTTTGTTTCTCCCTTGTCACCTCCACTTACTGAGGATGACGTGAGCCTCTCCCAATACTGCGTGACTATAAAAACCTGAAGACTGGATCCTCGAATTATGGTCAGAAAACTTCCTCTACAGTTCACAGCGACCAGAGGGACAAGATGAGGTAAATCCTTTCACATTCATAATGATTAATTAACCTGCGGGACGCCTCAGCTATTGAAGTGTTACTGTTCTGTATAGTTTACTTACTTTGATTCAATGTTGTAAGCTATACTGTATCTGGAAGACAGTCAGTCTCATGGCAATTTCTAGCAAGTAGATTTGAGTTGGGTTGATCAAAGTTATTTTACTTTATGAAACAAAGCAAGAAAGAGTCATCAAGAACAACATTAATTCAAGAAATGATTGGTCACTCCCAATGAATGGAGTTTCATTGATTACCTTTCACAGTGTAGACAATTTTAAAATGATTTCTTTATTATTCTCAAATGGTTAAAAACTCAGGGCACACAAAAAGAGGGGTCTGTAACCCTTACTAGAGTATGGAAGGGAACAGGAACCCAACATACATTCACAATTAGGACAACACACACAACCATACCACCTCAGGTACAGGACCTGTTATGGTGGCTAATTGATAGTGGTATCACCCAATATCCCAGTGCAGTTGGTGGATAACTCTGCACTGTGAGATAGATGCTGATGAAATTGCGTATCAGGACTGCATAGTATGAGATATAGCTATCTACTAATGCTATGTATGCGATACCCAAATACACTGGATCAGTTTTAATATTTTCTAGGGTTGGGTTCGTGAGATCACTCGATGTCCCAGTGCAGATGGTAGATAAGTCTGCACTGCGAGGTAGTGTCAATAAAATTGTGTAAGGTTCAGGTTTGGATCAAATTTGATATTTTTTTTAGGGTCGAGTTTGACGCATTTCCCTACAAAATAGAGTAGTTCATCAGGAACCACCCTAGCTTAGGTAAAGAAGGATATCTCCTATCATATTCGAGTCCCTTAGAAATTAGGGCATAAATTGTTGATAGCGTGTCTGGACTAATTACACTGGTCAAAAAATCAAAATTTTTTCAGTATAAGGTTTGGAAACAGGTTGATTGAACTAATTTTGGGGTGCCGAATTCAGTGGAAGAATCAGATTCTATCACATTCCTGAGATACGTAGCACTATTAGGTAGACAATAATACAGTATTGCCAAATAGTGATTGGTTTTAAATATATTAAAAAAAAATAACACTCAGAATTAAAAAAATGTTTTTCTGGTAATGTATTTGTGAATGAAACAAAAAAATACCGATATGCTGAGGTAAGAATGAAGAGAAGTGCTATATGCAGATTACAACAAACACTAAACAGCAGTATAGATAGGCTCATGTCAGTAACCTTCCTGCTCAATCTAATCTAAGTTGCCTCACAGACAAAAAAAATCAAAATAAAGATGGAACAAAATAAATATAAAGCCTGCCGCCTTGATAATAGGTTGCTGGTGTTTGTGGGTCTGTGCTCCTGACCCTGCTTATATAGGATTAAAGACCCACCCAGAGGTGGAGATAGGAATGACTTGAGCCAATCCCGACCCTGCTTGTATAGGATGAAAGACTCGCCCAGAGGTAGAGATAGGAATGACTTGAGCTAACCAAGATCCTAAGAAGGCATGTTCACTAATTAAGCAGCATACTGACTGCTTGCGTCATTTTTGTATTTCTTTTACATAGAGGCACTTACTCAATTGAAGTTGTCAGGTCCTAATGCATGATCGGTGACAATCTCCTATTGTCCGGCTGCTGTGATCGCCCGCCGCCAGAGGAAACAGTGAAGGTCCCTGTGACAAAACTGCAATGCTCTGCAGTGCAATACTCCGACGTAACTGCAATGCTCTACAATTGCCATGGGAATGCCAATCAGTAGTAAAAATATTGACCACCTGCCCTTGGCATGTCATGTCTCAATGGCTACATGGACGTGGGACCTGTTTACAGACGGCAAATCAGCCGGACACTGCATGTATCTCCCGTTTGTAGGCAACAGGATCACGTGACCAGTCATGTGGATGTGCCGGTGTGATGTCAGAGCAGTTTATCCCGATCCTGCCTGTGTTCTAATCGGCCAAAGGGTGTAAAGGGACTTCATGTGTTTACTCTGTTGCCAGGGGACAGGCACTGTAAATATACCTAGCGGCTGTTTGCACAAGTCCAAGTCGTTACAGTGTCAGAGCAGTGCAGGGCGATCACTCCCTGATGCAGTCCTGCTTACAGTTGTTAACCATTTCATTACAGGGGGGGGGGGGGGCTATTAGGTACGTACTAGACATCATGGTCCTCATTTATTAAGTTATCTCTAACCTGGGCTAGGGTGCATATAGTAGGGGGGAATTTCGTCCTTATCTGTATAATTTAGCTAATAAGGACATATAGTCAGCTAGTTGATAAAGGTGAAACTGGATCAGCTAGGTAGAACACTTGATCCATTCGAACATGTAGATCCACCTGACGGCACAATTTTTCATCAGTATGTAATGGTTAATTCACCCTTTGATGCTAGTTACAATATAACAGGGGCTCTAGCTGCACTAGATGTACCCAGTGCCAGAATGTTGGATACTTTGAAAATGCTTAAAGAAAGCAATTGAACAGCATACTCTTGTTTATTCCTGCTGGATTTACTGAAAATCCAGGCTGTCTCTTTCTGAAGGATTCGCTGTTCAATATCTCCTTTGCGGATATCTGTTACAGTACTAGTAGTCTGCACAGGTATGAACGGCGTGGGGCTCCCTGACCCTCACCCACTCCGATGTCCCTTCCTGGAGGTAGCCCCAAAAGTGGACAGGTCCAGGCCGCCAACACTGACTCTACGCTGCCTAGTGGCAGGAGAAGGAGGAACCACTGTACCTATGCGGATGACAACTTACTAGTACTGACAGACTAGGCGGATGGAATAACCCAACACGACAGGAAAACCACTGAACACAGGCAGAGCTGGATCGAGACAAGGTAACTTCAACTGGAGCAGGACCAAGGTCAAGCAAACAAGAAACGGAACCAATAACTAGCAACTGCTATCAGCAGCTGCCAGAATATATCCAGGAGTCTCCACCCCTTGGGTGGAGACCAATCAAGCCGGCTGACTGGAACTCCCAGGCAGCCATTATAACACACAGAGATAGAGTACGTGCACCTCCTATAGCAGGCACACGTGCGCGCCACATGCCGCGCCCGCATACCGGAGCACAGTGCCGATCCGAACGTGGGCGCAAGACCATCCCAGAACGCCACGGCGAACCACGCCACTGCCACCCGGGGTCCCTCACCAGCCCCAAGGTAACAATATCAGTCCGCATCACCTCTTTGCCTTGAAATTTGATAGCCTCTGGATCTCCATTATGTTTGTCCCAGATATGATTTGCTAATGGTGTATTTTCCCTTCTTCGTATATTACCGATATGGCCCAAAATCTGGCATCTAAACTGCTGGCATGTTTTGCCTACATAGTCTAATGGGCAGGAGCAAGTCGTGAGGTATACAATATTGGATGTCCTACAATTAATGAATTCATGGGTGGAATATTATTTACTTATAGACGTTCCTATAAAGTAGAACTTGCGATTTACAAATTTGCATGCGGCACAATTTGAACTAGGGAACGTACCAGCTGGTTTGGTACTAGTGAGCCAGTTGGTATTTGGCTGTATTGGTGCCAGATGACTCTTCACCAGGTGGTCCCGTATGTTCCTTCCCCGTCGATATGTAATCATTGGGACTTCTGGGATAATATTCAGCAAATCCTAATTTTTCAATATGTCCCAATATTCCTGTATTATACCTCTGACCTGTTGACTGCACGTATCGTAGGTACCAATAATCCGCCGATCCTGAGTTGTTGTTCGTTGGTGGGGTGTTAATAATTCAGTCCTGGGTGTGTTTTAGCATATTTTTTGGATTTGTCTATTGTATCTCTAGGATATTTCCTATTCTGGAATCTGCCCACTAGTTTATCACTTTCATCCTCATATGATGTTTCCTCTGAGCAGTTTCTACAAAGACAGGGAAATTGGCCCTTTGGGAACCCCCTTTTTAAGCGCAAATGGATGGAAGTTCTGCCATAGTAACAGGGTGTTGGTAGCCGTAGATTTTCTAAATAAAGTAGAAGATAGGGACCCATCAGGTTTTTTTGTCAACAAAATGTCAAGGACTGCAATTGACGGCCTGTTTATCGCTGATGTAAATCTAAATCTAACTCATTGGTATTCAAATCCTGTACAAAGTTATTAAAACACATTTCAGTACCAGTCCATAGAATCAGGATATCATTGATGTAACGTTGCCACAGTAGTATGTCACTGGACCATTCAGATTTTGATGACGCGAATACGTGCTTTACCTCCCACCAGCCCAGGTACACATTGGCATACTGTGGCACACAAGGAGTCCCCATCACTGTGCCCCTGAGCTGGTGGAAGTACTTGGCATCGTAGACAAAGTAATTATGGGTTAGTACAAATGATAATAGTTCACTCACGAACATGTCCTAGAAAGTGTATGCCCCTCTGGGTCAGATAAAAATTTACTGCCTCGATACCTTTCTTATGTGGAATAGAGGAATAAAGAGTCTCTACATCCAGTGTGGCTAAAAGGGTATCCTCTCCAATGGTGAGTTTCATTAGTTAGGATTTGTTTGGTGATTATAAATATGAAAAGCAAAAGTTAGGTGCGAGTCTGAAGAATTTTCACCAGTTTCACACAAAGCAGTTTGATGCAGAAAATATTTGTACTTCTCGTTTCTACTTTTTTTCTTTGAGCTGGTGATGCTCTGTGTGACCAAGCCCAATGATGACAACAGGGCAAGTCACTGAGCATGCACCTTTCTGGGAAGTACAGCATGTGAGCTGTGTCTGGAGTGCATGGAAGCTGGAGACATCAATAGGGTTAGTGTAAAAGGAGAGGGGGAGAGCATGGACCAATGTGAAGCAGAGCAAAGTGGTCAGCTGACCCTCCTATAATAGAGAAAGAATGTGATAAAATACTAGTGGTGAAGGCGCAACACTCTAAGCTAGTTGAAAGCTAAAGGTCCAAGATGCAAAAGTGAAAGCACTCTTTTTTTATTTAACAACAAAGAGAACCAGCAAGTGAATACACATTTCGGGGTTGAGCCGCTTCGTCAGGAAAGAGGCGGTGAAAGACCTTTTTCTCCCTGTAACATACAGAAATGACATAATTGAATTCAATTACATAAATTGAAACAAATGGAAATGAAAATTAAACAGTCAAAAAGTAAATCTAATGTCTGTTATCAACATAATGATCAACCATTGCACCCTCAAGATCAATATAAGCTTGGAGATGAAAAGCCACGTGTTCACATGCATCCCTATTGAGCTTGAGGGGGTTCAAAAAAGGGCAACAAAATTAATAAATGCTATGGGAGGACTGAAATACCCAGAGAGGCTAACAAAATTGAGATTATTTACCCTGGAAAAAAGACAGTTAAGGGGCAACCAAATAACTATGTATGAATACATTAAAAGACAATACAAGGATCTCTCCCACAATCTGTTTATACCCAGGACTGCAATGGTAACAAGCGGGCATACTCTACTTCTAGAAGAAAGAATGCTTCTTCAACAACACAGAAGGGGGTTCTTTACTGTAAGAGCAGTGAGACTGTGGAACTCTCTGCCTGAGGACATGGTGATAGCAAAATCTATAGAGGAGTTTAAGAGGGGACTAGACATCTTTCTAGAGCGAAAGGATATTACAGGATATAGACATTAGGTGACCAGTGGAGTTGTTGATCTCAAATGTTGATCCAGGGACTACTCTGGATGCCATTATGGAGTCAGGAAGGAATTTTTTCCTCCAAATGAGCTAAATTTGCTCGTTGGGGTTTTTTTGGCTTCCTCTGGACCAACAAGGAGGGGGGGATGGGGGAGGTTGAAACAGGCTGAACTAGATGGACATTGTCTTCATTCAGCCTAACATAATATGTTACTATTTGAACTGGAATGTTATTGAATTCCTCAGTGATAGAAAGCTTCATTGACTATTGAAACAGGATGCACTTACATTTATCTTTAAGATAGCCCTAGAGGAAGATGTCAGGTGGGTTAAGATGCGAAGAGCAAGTCAGCCAGTTCAACGGCCGATGTCCAACTATCCAATGCTCTGGAAACATCTCATCTAGCCAGTGATGAACACAGAGTACATAATGAGCTGGAGCCATGTACTGCTGTTAGTACATGTTGTAGAAAGCATTCCAATTTGGGATGAAAGGATGGACAGTGTGTTGAAGCAGATCCAAATAACTGTTTCCTGTCACAGACCCCTAAAAAAGAACAGGCCTATCAACCCCCAATATTAAATTCCTGCGCAGACCATCACACCTGGATTTCTATTATCCACTTCAATTGTTATTTCAGGGTTTTCAGGTCACCAGTAAACACAGTTGTGTCTGTTAACACCTCTGGACACATAGAACTTGGCCTCATCAGTCCACATCATTCTTCGTTTCAAGTCTGTGTCATTTTTAAGTTTTGCAAGCCAGAATTCAGTAACTTCAACACACTGTCTATCCCATCATCCAGGATTGGGATGTTTTCAACAATATAGCATGGCAGCAGGACGAGACCCAAGCTCATTATGCATTCTATGTTCGTGACTGGTTAGACAAGAAGTTTCCAGATAGATAGACACCGTCCAGTGGCCGGCTCACGCCCTGGATCTTACCCCACCTCTCTTTTTCCTTTTGAGGCTATCTTCTATAGAGGGGATTCGGGTGTTGAAACCGCCACATAAGATATGGGTGTTGGCTGTTTCTTACAGATGACACCCACCTGCAGCAGCCCGATGAGCACCGTCGCTGATCATACCATTTTTGCTGCATTTTGTACACTGTAGAAACAAGACTCCCCTCTAAACATGCCAAAATTTTATTTTTTTCCTTTATACTCTACTTAGAATTTTTTAAAGGTTTTTCAGTTCATTATATAGTACATTAAATAGTACCATTGAAAAATACAACTTGACAAACAAAAAACAAGCCCTCAGACGTTGATGGATAAATAGTTGGGATTTTTCAAATGTGGGGAGGAAAATCCGGGAAAAAAAATACATGTCCTTTAGGGCGCTTAGATATGATTCTAAGGATTAAGTGTACGCACATCCCATTTAGCCCCTTAACACTCTAGGATGTACATTTACGTCCTGCAGTGTCGGGATACGTATGAAGACAGATTGCAGTGCGACCTCTTTTCATACAGCACAGGCTTCAGCTGTTTATTACAGCTGACACCCGCGGGCAATAGCTGCAATCAGCCGCGTGGCTGATCAGAGCTATTAACCCTTTCAATCAGATAGTAGGGAGCCGTGCAGGTGTCACAGCAGCTGGGGGCCTTCTGAAAGGCCCCAAGGCTGCTTTAGCAGAGTGCCTATCAAGCCGTCCCCATGGGGTGGCTTGATAGACTGCCTGTCAGATCGCAGTATGATGTAATGCTATGGCATTACATCATGCTGCTGGAGCAATCAAAGCATCGCAAGTTGTGGTCCCCTATTGGGGCTAAAAAAAGAAGGTAAAAATAAGATCAATAAAGTTTTACTAATTGTAAAAACAAAAAGGTATTTAAAGTTTAAATCACTCCCCTGTTGCCATATCTATAATTAAAAAATCTAAATCATAAAGCAAAAACACATATTTAGTATCCGTAAAAGTCCAATCTATCAAAGAAGTGAATTATTTACCCCCACAGTAAACATTGTCCAAAAAAAAAAAAAGGACGCCAGAAATGCACTTTTTTTGGTCAACCTGTCTCCCAGAAAAAATTCAATAAAAACCAATCAAAAAGTCATATGTATTCCGAAATGGTACCAACGTAAACTACAGGATGTTTTGAAAAAAACTACGTCAACGGAAAAATAAAAAAGCTATTGTATGCAGAAGATGGCAGCAGAAAATTAAAAAAAATTAAATTCTTTGAAAAAAAGTACAAGTAGTGCAGAAAAAAAAATACAAGTTTGGTATCGTAGTAATCATACTGACCCATAGAATAAAGTTATCGTGTCATTTTTGTTGCAGTATGTGCGCAATAGAAACAAGACGCACTGAAAGTTGGACAAAAGTCTTTTTTTTTTATTTTACTTCACTTTAAAAAAGATTTTCAGTACATATATGGTACATTTAACCCCTTAGTGACCAAGCCTGTTTGCGCCTTAATGACCAGGCCAAATTTTGCAAATCTGACATGTATCATTTTAACATGGAAAAACACCGGAAAGGTTTTGCATATCCAAGCGATTCTGACATTGTTTTTTCGCCACATGTTGTACTTCATTTAGGCGGAAAAAATAGACCGATAGAATTTGTGTTTATTTATTAAAAGCGCCAAAATTGGGAAAATTTTGAAAAATTTTTTTCACATTTCCAACTGCAATATCTTAAATACACTACCGTTCAAAAGTTTGAGGTCACATTGAAATGTCCTTATTTTTGAAGGAAAAGCACTGTACTTTTCAATGAAGATAACTTTAAACTAGTCCTAACTTTAAACAAATGCACTCTATACATTGCTAATGTGGTAAATGACTATTCTAGCTGCAAATGCCTGTTTTTTTGTGCAAAATCTACAAAGGTGAATAGAGGCCCATTCCCAGCAACTATCACTCCAGTGTTCTAATGGTACAATGTGTTTGCTCATTGGCTCAGAAGGCTAATTGATGATTAGAAAACCCTTGTGCAATCATGTTCACACATCTGAAAACAGTCTAGCTCGTTACAGAAGCTACAAAACTGACCTTCCTGTGAGCAGATTGAGTTTCTGGAGCATCACATTTGTGGGGTCAATTAAACGCTCAAAATGGCCAGAAAAAGAGAACTTTCATCTGAAACTCGACAGTCTATTCTGCCTTAGAAATGAAGGCTATTCCATGCGAGAAATTGCTAAGAAATTGAAGATTTCCTACAACGGTGTGTACTACTCCCTTCAGAGGACAGCACAAACAGGCTCTAACCAGAGTAGAAAAAGAAGTGGGAGGCCGCGTTGCACAACTAAGCAAGAAGATAAGCACATTAGAGTCTCTAGTTTGAGAAACAGACGCCTCACAGGTACCCAACTGGCATCTTCATTAAATAGTACCCGCAAAACACCAGTGTCAACATCTACAGTGAAGAGGCGGCTGCGGGATTTTGGGCTTCAGGGCAGAGTGGCAAAGAAAAAGCCATATCTGAGACTGGCCAATAAAAGAAAAAGATTAAGATGGGCAAAAGAACACAGACATTGGACAGAGGAAGACTGGAAAAAAGTGTTGTGGACGGATGAATCCAAGTTTGAGGTGTTTGGATCACAAAGAAGAACGTTTGTGAGATGCAGAACAAATGAAAAGATGCTGGAAGAATGCCTGACGCCATCTGTTAAGCATGGTGGAGGTAATGTGATGGTCTGGGGTTGCTTTGGTGCTGGTAAGGTGGGAGATTTGTACAGGGTAAAAGGGATTCTGAATAAGGAAGGCTATCACTCCATTTTGCAACGCCATGCCATACCCAGTGGACAGCGCTTGATTGGAACCAATTTCATCCTACAACAGGACAATGACCCTAAACACACCTCCAAATTGTGCAAGAACTATTTACAGCAGAAGCAGGCAGCTGGTATTCTATCGGTAATGGAGTGGCCAGCGCAGTCACCAGATCTGAACCCCATTGAGCTGTTGTGGGAGCAGCTTGACCGTATGGTACGCCAGAAGTGCCCATCCAACCAATCCAACTTGTGGGAGATGCTTCTAGAAGCGTGGGGTGCAATTTCACAAGCTTACCTCAACAAATTAACAGCTAGAATGTCAAAGGTGTGCAATGCTGTAATTGCTGCAAAAGGAGGATTCTTTGACGAAAGCAAAGTTTGATGTAAAAACAATGTTATTTCAAATACAAATCATTATTTCTAACCTTGTCAATGTCTTGACTCTATTTTCTATTCATTTCACAACGCATGGTGGTGAATAAGTGTGACTTTTCATGGAAAACACAAAATTGTTTGGGTGACCCCAAACTTTTGAACGGTAGTGTATGTGCAAACATAATATAGAAATTTTTGCTAAGATGTATATTTCCACCCGTTTACTTTATTTTGGGCGCACATTGGAAAAACTTTCGGTTTTTTTTAACCATTTAGGAGACGTACAAATTTAACATTACTTTTTAGCATTTTGAGAAACACTTTGTTTTCCTACACCAAGCCAAGATTGGAAAGGCTTGAGAGTGTCAAAATAATAGATACCCCCACAAATGACCCCATTTTAAAAACTACACCCCTTAGTTTATTCACTGAGGGGTGTCATGAGTATTTTGACCCCACAGTTTTTTTTCAGGAATTAATTCAATTTAGAGGAGAAAAAGTAAAATTTCATATTTTTGCAAATCTATCATTTTAAAGACATATTTTTTTCCTATAGTTTACATGAAAATGAGGATTTACACCCCAAAATGGATACCCCTGTTTCTCCCGTGTTCAGTAATATACCCATTGTGGCCCTAATATTATATCTGAGTCCACAACGGGGCCCAATACGAAAGGAGTAGTCAGTGTCTTTCAGAACAGAAATTTTGCTTGATGTCCTTTTAGACCCCATAGCACACATGTAGAGTTCTTGAGCGCCCAAAACCATAGAAAACCCCCACAAATGACCCTATTTTGAAAACTAGACCCCTTAAGGAATTTATCTAGGGGTGTACTGCATATTTTGACCCCACGGTTATTGAATGAATTTAAGCCAAGCAAAAGGAAAAAATTTGAATTTTTGTTTTTTTGGCAATTCTGTCATTTTAAAAAAAGCTTTTTTTGTACAGCACACATATGAAGGAAGAATTGCCCCCCAAAATGGATACCCCTGTTTGTGCTGTTTTCAGTAATATACCCATTGTGGCCCTAATCTTATGTCTGCATGCACAACGGGGCCCAAAATGAAAGGAGTAATCGGTGGCTTTCAGAACATAGATTTTGCTTGAAGTCCTTTTTGGCCCCATTGCCCACTTGTAGAGTTCTTGAGCGCCCAAAACCATATAGAACCCCCACAAATGACCCTATTTTGAAAACTAGACTCCTTAATGAATTTATCAAGGGGTGTACTGTGTATTTTGACCCCACAGTTTTTGAATAAATTCAAGCAAAGCAAAAGGAAAAAAATCGGATTTTCGTTTTTTTGGCAATTCTGTCATTTTAAAAACAGCTTTTTTTGTACAGCACACATATGAAGGAAGACTTGCACCCCAAAATGGATACCCCTGTTTGTGCTGTTTTCAGAAATATACCCATTGTGGCCCTAATCTTATGTCCGCATGCACAACGGGGCCCAAAATGAAAGGAGTAATCGGTGGCTTTCAGAACATAGATTTTGCTTGAAGTCCTTTTAGGCCCCATTGCCCACTTGTAGAGTTCTTGAGCGCCCAAAACCATAGAGAACCCCCACAAATTACCCTATTTTGAAAACTAAACCCCTTAACGAATTTATCTAGAGGTGTACTGTGTATTTTAACCATACAATTTTTGAATAGATCTAAGCAAAGCAGTAAGAAAAAAATTAAGATTTTCATTTTTTGGGCTATTGCGTCAATTTAAAAACAGTTTTTTTTGTACAGCACACATATAAATGACGACTTTTACCCCAAAACGGATACCCCTGTTTGTCCCGTGTTGAGAAACATACCCATTGTGGCCCTAATAGACTTACAGGACACATGGCTAGGCCTACAATAAAAGGAATACCCGTTAGATTTCAGGGTACAACTGAATAAATTCCAGGTTCCATTGCCCACTTATAGAGCCATTGAGCGGCCAAAACGATAAAGAACCCCCACAAATGACCCCATTTGGAAAACTAGACCCCTTAAAAAATTCATCTAGGGGTGTACTGCGTATTTTGACCCCACAGTATTTGAATGAATCTAAGCAAAGCAGAAGGGAAAAGTTACGATTTTCAATTTTTTTGGCAATTTTTTAAATTTAAAAACAGTTTTTTTGTACAGTGTACATAGGAATGAAGACATTCACCCCAAAATGGATACCACCGTTTGTCCCGTGTTCAGAAACATACCCACTGTGGCCCTCATCTACTTACAGGACCCATGGCAAGGCCTATAAAGGAGGGAACACCCGTTGGATTTCAGGGCACAACTGAATAAATCCCAGGCCCCATTGCTTATTTGAACGGAATAAAAATTGACTCCCTAAAATTTTCCCCCCTCGCCCACACCCACTCCGCGCCCTTTTTGGCGTTCGCAAATCTTAGATAAAAGTAATAATGTGAACTGTGTGGTATTTCCGAAGACAGGGGTAATTACGGAGGCTGGTTGGAATGGGCCTATGGGGCAATAAAACCGGTATCCCCCCTCCTCTCATGCTTTTTGGGGGTCATTTCTTGACCTCAGTGGCGGGTATGGGGTGTAAAAAGTGGCGTTCTGTGAGTCTCCGTAAGCTTGATGAGGTGCGGCGGTCTCACACAGAAGGCGCTCAACAAGCTGCTCCTGGAACTGCAGGAAGGCGAACGTTCCCGGGGCTTCTTGTAAAATACGTATCACAGGTAGCGGTCTGAATAACGCCAGGCTCACACAGCCGTGGGTGGGATTCCCACAGCGGATCCCAGCTGTGAGCCCGGCTGTGACCCTGCTTACGGCCGCGTAATGTACTGCGCATAACTGCCTACTCACACAGGCGGTCATGCGCAGTACCTTTTTTTTGTTTGTATTTCCTGCACCGTCGCTTAGCGATGACGCGGGTACCCGCAGCCCGTATACAACGTAGTTGCGTATGGGCTGCGGGTATATCCGCGACCATGGAGCACAATGGGCTGCGGATAGTGGTAAAATAGAACCTGCTGCGTTCTCTTTTCTGCGAGTGGATTACACAATTCCGACCCGCTAATGTGAGCGGAATTGGGTAATCCAATGCGATTGATCTGTGTATTACTGCGGATCAGACGCATGCGGAATCCGTAATTCCTATCCGGTCATGTGAGACCGGCCAAAGGTAGATCGCTACCTTTTTATCACGTGACCGGGGACCGCTCAACGAGGCCATTGGTCACTGCTCCAGGCTCTCGGCGACCGTTGGTCGCTAGGAGCAAGGAGATTTTAAGTTTCCTGGGCTCTCCGACTCCTGCGCATGTGTCCGGTGTCCGATCGCATCGGTGAGGGGAGATGAAACTTCAAATTTTTTTTAAACTTTTACGTGATCGCCATTATCCATTGGATAAAGGCGAACACGTGATCAGGAACCGCTCACCGCGGCCCGCCATGAAATCTCCGGGCTCTTGGCTCAGTTTTGTAGCCAGGAGCAGGGAGATTTTCAATTATCCTGACAATCCACAGCTTTTGCGCATGCGTCGGCCATTTTGGCAACGGGCGTGTGCGCAGAAGCTGGGGTAAGGTCCGCGGATAAATCTGGGGACCTAATGTGCGTACTTTGATCCTCCCTCACGGATATGATCCGTGAGGGGAGATGAAACGTACACTTTTTAAACTTTTTTTAAACTTTTTCAAACTTTTTAAACTTTTTTTTTTACTTTTTCACACTTTTTTTTACTATACATGATCACTGTCATCCATTGGATGACAGTGATCATGTCTCCAGTGACATCCCTCTGAAACGTACACTTTTTAAACTTTTTTTAAACTTTTCAAACTTTTTAAACTTATTTTTTTTACTTTTTCACACTTTTTTTTTACTATACATGATCACTGTCATCCATTGGATGACAGTGATCATGTCTCCAGTGACATCCCTCTGTTCCAGGCTACACATGGCAGCCTGGAGCAGAGAAATTTTAAATTTCCCGGGGCTCGAGCCCCTCTGTGCACGCGCCCGATGTCAATCATCGGGCGCGCATGCGCAGACGGGGATTCGGGCACCCGGGACATCGGGGACGATTTAGGTGAGTATTTTCACCTCCCCTCATGGATCCAATCCATGAGGGGAGGTGAAACTAGCACTTTTTTTAAACTTCTCAAACTTTTTCGCGATCGTCGCTATCCGATGGACAGCGGCAATCGCGGGCCCGGGGACCGCTCACCGCGGTCCCCGGTAACACCTTCTGGTTCCCGGCTACCTTCAGGAGCCGGGAGCCAGGAGGTTTTGAATTTGCCGGGGGCTCCTGGGCTTCTGGGCTTCTGCGCATGCGCGTGACGTAATCGTCTGGCGCGCATGCGCAGAAGGCCGCCGGCGGGTCCGGGAGGACCAGATCTCCGGGGGACACCGCCGACAAGACAGGTGAGAATTTTCAGCTCCCCTGATGGTTCCGATCCATCAGGGGAGCTGAATATCTAACTTTTGGGGCACTTTTACTTACTTTTTTGCGATCCGCGCTATCCATTGGCCAATCGCAATGCCGGGGGGGGGGGGTCCCCGCAGCCCGGGATGACAGCTCCATGCTGTCGGCTACCTGCGGGCACCGACAGCATGGAGCTGTCACGTCCTCAGCCCACGGGGCTCTATTCTCTGCAGGACGCATGTTTTTACGTCCTCAGAGAATAAAGCCCACTTGCTGAGGACGTAAAAAAACTATGGCCCGGTCGTTAAGGGGTTAATAGTACCATTGAAAAATACAACTCGGCCTGTTTTGTAATTACATTAATTAAGCATGATATAACTGACCATATTTCATCATATCTGACCAAGGTATTTAATGAAATCATGTTAAAAAGTTGTGTCCTTCCAGAAGTGCTGAAAGCACTTATTATCATCGTAGCTAAGCCTGGAAATATGCCTTGACTGTCCCATTTCAGACCTATCTCCCTTTTAACCTCTAATGCCCCATGCCCATAGCCAGGTCGGATTCCCACTGTGAGATTACTTACCTGTCCGGCATCTTCTCCCTCCGCTCTGCGATGTGCCAGCTGAAGAGGCTTAAAGGGGTTGTCCCGCGAAAGCAAGTGGGGTTATACACTTCTGTATGGCCATATTAATGCACTTTGTAATGTACATTGTGCATTAATTATGAGCCATACAGAAGTTATCAGAAGTTATTCACTTACCTGTTCCGTTGCTAGCGTCCTCGTCTCCATGGTGCCGTCTAATTTTCAGCGTCTAATCGCCGGATTAGACGCGCTTGCGCAGTCCTGTCTTCTTCTTTTCTGAATGGGGCTGCTCGTGCCGGAGAGCGGCTCCTTGTAGCTCCGCCCCGTCACGTGCCGATTCCAGCCAATCAGGAGGCTGGAATCGGCAATGGACCGCACAGAAGACCTGCGGTCCACCAAGGGAGAAGATCCCGGCGGCCATCTTCACCAGGTAAGTAAGAAGTCACCGGAGCGCGGGGATTCAGGTAAGCACTATCCCGTTTTCTTTTTTAACCCCTGCATCGGGTTTGTCTCGCGCCGAACGGGGGGGCTATTGAAAAAAAAAAAACCCGTTTCGGCGCGGGACAACCCCTTTAAGCAGATCCAAACTGACTGGAAGGGCTGGGATTACAGTTTGGATGTTGACCTAACCCTCTCCCGTAGGTCTTACTGCAGCTGCCTTGGCAGCGGCATCCGCACGTGCATTTCCTTTTTGCTTCTCTATGGTCCTCCTTTATTATCCCTAGCTGTAAAGGCAACATCAGAGCTTCCATACTAGGTCATAGTTAGATGCTATTTCTGGAATCTGTGTACATGTTTGCTGTCTTACCCTCTGCCGCTCTGCACACTTCTGTCAGGGCCTTCAATTCTGCCTCCTGTGCTGACAGATGAGGTGGAAATGGTTCTGCTTTTGTTACCTCATTCTGTGTGACCACTGCATACCACTGTAGAACTTGCCATTTTCCTGGTATCTTGAGCCATCTACAAAAAAACTCAAAATCTGGGTTAGCCATTGGGTTCATCTTTAACATATTCAAATCCCTAAGTTCCCTGTGATATGACGGCAATGCAGTCAGGTGGCAGGAATGGATCATGTTGTTCTAATTGCTTTAATAATCTAAAATACAAAATGTTCTCAACCTTCCTCCCCCTCTTCAAAATTTAGTGGAACCAATGTAGCTGGATTTAAAGATATATCACACTTTAATCTAACATTTGGGGTAGAAGTAACTGCACACATGTATTAAGGGACTAATACCCCGATACTGCTTTTTTACATATCGACTGGGCATGTCCCTGACATCAAAAATTTACTCACAGGCTTTTTTTCTTACATACTTTAGGTAAACCCTTGTCCTTATTTTAGTTCTCTTTGTAATATACCTATCAGGCTTGTATAGTATGTATAACAAGCAGGACCCAATACCAGGTCCTGGCTACGGTCTGGATAACAAACTCTGTGAAGATTTGGGTTACACAAAATTTGTCTCTCTGTATCCGTCTCTCAGACATGAGTATTCACACCATTGGGGTTTGGCTCAGTGCCCGAGGTTTCTTTAATATTAAACGTATAGTTGTCCCAGTAGTAATAGTGACCCTTAACAGTTTCCCCAGTAGCAAAAGTAACCCCCAACAGTTTCCCCAGTAGCAATAGTGACCCCTAACAGTTGCCCCAGTAGTAATAATGACCCCTAACAGTTGCCATAGTAGTAATAGTGACCACAAACAGTTGCCCCAGTAATAACAGTGACTCCCAATAGTTTCCCCAGTAATATTGATCCCCAACAGTTGCCCCATTAGTAATAGTGACCACCAATAGTTGACCCAGTAGTAAGCGACACCCATTAGTTGCCCCAGTATTAAAAGTGACCCCTAATAGTTGACCCCAGTAGTAAAAGGGACCCCCAATAGTTACCCCAGTAGTAATAGTGACACCACCCATCCCTGACCAGCACCCCCCAACACCCACCCTTGGCAGGACTAGTATTAGTGACCACTGATACTGTCCCTAGTAGTAATAGTGACCCCCCCACTTACCCTTCCGCTGAGGGCAGCTGGCCGGTGGACGCTTCTGTGGGTTGGCTTCAGCTCCGGACTTTGTCATGGACTGCTCAGACAGGCGTTCACGAGAAGTCGACAAGCGCACAAGCACTACTGTGCCTGCGCGACAAATGAAGAATTGAGCCAGCTGGATTCATCATATCCAAGAATTACAAATTTGTAAACGCAGGGGTGGGGGGCGCCCATTCAGGTAAGTATATATCTTCTGTATGGCTCATTTACAAAGCACACACTATATTAGAAAAAAAAGTGTTTTATAATGGCCATACAGAAGTCCATACATGCATTTGCCAAGGACAGATAACCCTTTAACCCCTTAATGACATGGCCTATTTTGGCGTTGAGGACCAAGCGATTTTTGGTATTTTTCCATCTCAATTTTTTAAAAGCCATAACTTTTTTATTTTTCCGTCGACGCGGCCTTATAAGGGCTTGTTTTTTGCGTGGCGAGCTGTAGTTTTTATCAAAGCCACTTTTGGGTACATAGACTATATCGTAAAACTTTTTATTATTTTTTTATGATAACAGGGAGAGAAAACGTATCAATTCTGCCATAGATTTTTTTTTTTACAGCGTTAATCATGCAGCATACATGACACACTAAATTTTTTCTGCGGGTCGGTACGGTTACAACGATACCAAAATTCTTATATTTTTTTAGGTTTTTACACTTTTTTGCAATAAAAACCCTTTTTTTTGGAAATCTTTTTTTTTTCTCTATAGCAGAATTCAAAGTCCTGTAACTTTTTTATTTTTCTATGTACGGAGCTCTGTAAGGGCTTATTTTTTGCGAGACGAGCTGTAGTTTTTATTGGTACCATTTTGGGGAATGTACGGCTTTTTTGACCACTTTTATTGCATTTTTTGGGAGGCAATATGCTAAAAATTAGCATTTTGCCTCTGTTTTTTTTTACGCTTTTTGCCGTACAAAATAAAAAGCGTGTTCAACTTTTTGTACACGTCATTATGGACGTGTCAATGCCAAATATGTGGAGTTTTAATTTTTTTTACCTTTTTTTATGCTAATATTAGAAAAAGCACAAAAAAAGGTTTTTTGTTACATTTTTCTTTTCTTTTTTTTTTACACTATTTGAGTCCCTCTGAGGGACTTGCAGCACTGTGCCTATGATCGCTGTGATAAGGCATGGCAGAGCTACTGCTCTGCCATGCCTTATCGCTTATACAGCGATCATAGGCATTGACAATACAGGACGCCATGGTGACAGGCAGAGCTCTCGCGATAACATTGCGAGAGCCGGTCGGAGACACAGAGGGAGCGCGCTCCCTCTGTGAACTCCTTCCCTGCCGCGATCTACTTAGATCGCGGCAGGGAAGGGGTTAACAGCGGGGGGGCGCATCACCGATGTCCCCCCGCTGTTGCAGCGGGACACCGGCTGTGACTGACAGCCGACTCCCGCTGCGGGATAGCGCGAGGTCAGTCATGATCTCGCGCTATCCCGATGATGTACTGGTATGTCATTTTGCGCGAAGTACTCGCCTTCCATGACGTACCGGTACGTCATGGATCGGGAAGGGGTTAATACCCAATATAGACCTAAAGACCTGGTATGCTGGAGGCATTCGTAGAGTGGAGGATTTATTTGAGGGGTCATTACTTAAGCCTTTCAAGCAAATACATGAGCTATTTCAAGTATCTCATAAGGAATGAGGAGCTTCAGAAAAGTTTTTACCACAGATCAGTCGTCACATATATACCTTCTTAGTCCTAAATTTTCTCACTATGTGAATCACCTGGAAACCAACAGGTAATTAATATATGGATGGTGCTTATCCCTATCCTGCTTAGGCCTCGGTCAGACAGGCGTTTTTTCGCGTGACCGGGGCCAACGATTCGCCGAAAAATCTGCAGCTAGCAGCGTTTTCGGCGAAACGGCCCAGCGCTGCCCGCTATCCTCTGCCACAGCTGTGCCACAGCTGTGGCAGAGGAGAACAATGTTCGCCCATTGAATTCAATGGAGCCAGCAATACAGCCGGCTCCATTGAAAGCAATGGGCTGCCGGCGAGCGCGGGATGAATTTTCAAGAAGGGCTTAAAAATATAAGCCCATCCCTGAAAACCATCCTAAAATGTGTAAAAAAAAAAAATGTACTCACCTTTTCCCTGCAGACGGAGTTCAGCCGCGTCCGGCTGGCAGTTCTCCTGAACTGTTCTGTGTAGTATTCAGCAGGCGGGGATTGCTGAATGGGCTGCCTCTGATTGGCCATAGCCCTCACCAATCAGAGGCAGCTCTCAGCGTCATTCAATAGCTGAGAGCTGCCTCTGATTGGTCCCTGCGCTCAGCCAATCAGAGGCAGCACTCACTCACCCATTCATGAATGGGTGAGTGAGAGCTGCCTCTGATTGGTGAGGGCTATGACCAATCAGAGGCAGCCCATTCAGCAGATTTTAAATCCCCGCCTGCTGAATACTACACAGAGCAGTTCAGGAGAATTGCCGGCCGGACGCGGCTGAACTCCGTCTGCAAGGAAAAGGTGAGTATATATATTTTTTTATTTTTACACATTTTAGGATGATTTTCAGGGAAGGGCTTATATTTTTAAGACCTTCTTGAAAATTCATCCCGCGCTCGCCGGCAGCCCATTGCTTTCAATGGAGCCGGATATATTGCCGGCTCTATTGAATTCAATGGGCGAACATCGTTCTTCTCTGCCACAGCTGTTACAGCTGTGGCAGAGGAGAATGATTTGTTTACTATATGTTCTCAATGGGGTCGGTGCTGCTGCCGCCGACCCCATTGAGCGCATATATAGAACACAGCGATGCGCAGAACGCAGATAGGCGTGTTCTGCGAATTGTTGTGTCCTATAATTGATCGCACATCCGCATAAAAAGCGGACATGTGACCGATCCCATTAGGATGCATTTGGTCTATAGATCTGCAGATCGCAAGCGCGTCCAAAAAACGGTCGTGTGACCGAGGCCTCAGCTAGAATCTATCCACAACTCTCCGAACTATATTAGAGATGCCACAAACAAGTAGTACATTCCTACATATCTGGTGGCTGTGCAAGCCTCTTCAAAGCTTCTGGGACCAAGTCCAACATTCTCTGTTCTCCATTTTTCTGACTATGATACAATTGGGTCCAAAGGTTTCCTTTTGTCAGGGAATTTATATTTCTCACCTCACGCACTTGTGAAGACATAAATTGAGCCTATTAACTAACCCGGACTACGACCTCTTTATATTCTTCTTTTATACTTCTTTGTCCTACTTATTGGTTATTACTCCATTGTTCATAGTTTCTTTATTTGATTTTGTTTTACTGTTTTGTTTTTATTGCTGTAATGTGTATGTGAATTATTACTAATTATCAACAATTGTCACAAAAGGAAATTATTTGCAAATAAAAATGATATAACTACTGCACCACCCTGTATAATATATAGCTCACTTGTGTGTATATGTCGTGACATTTTTAATCAGTTACTCATACCAATCACCTCTCTTATTTTCTTTCACAGTGCGCCATCATTGAAGCTGCGTTTACAGCAACTTAAATGTCACTTTACTTGGGAACTAACTTTAATGGACATGGACCCCGAACAAATAGAAGAAAGAATGCATGACCAGTTAACATTTCTTGTCACAAAGAAACAATACATAGTGTACAATATTCTGGCCTATGTGATGCATCTGAAAAATGATTACACAAAAGCTGTTGCCAATTTACAGAAAGCAGAAGAAGTGATTAAAGAGAACAATCCAGATGGACCTGATCACAAATATTTGGTGACATATGGAAATTATGCATGGATCTTCTACTACCTGCACCAGTATGAAGACTCTCAAAAATATATAGATAAAGTAGACCAGATTAATAAAGGACTCAAAAATACACCAGACATATCTGAAATCTATGGAGAAAAGGGCTGGGCACTGTTAAAATTTTGTGGACAATATTATGAAAAAGCAAAACTCTGTTTTCAGAAGGCTTTGGAGCTAGAACCAGAAGATCCTGAGTGGAACAGTGAGTATGCAACTGTGGTCTATAGATTGGAAATCATCAATGGCAGACAATGTCCAGCTTTAGAATGCGAATCACTAGATCTGTTAAAACGTGCAATAGAGAAGAATCCAAATGACGCCGTGGTGAAGGCACTTCTTGCGTTGAAGCTGCTAGACCTAAAAAGAACTGATGAAGGAAAAAAATATATTGAAGAAGCCATAAAACAAGCCCCAAACCTTCCATATGTGCTCCGTTATGTTGCCAAGTTTTACAGGAGGGCTCGCATGGAAGATGAGGCCTTATGTCATCTAAAAACAGCAGTAGATCTCAGACCAAACTCTGGATTTCTACATCATCAAATTGGACTATGTTACAAAGTTAAGTATGAGAATTACAAAAAGCAATTGGGAAACAGGAACATTTATAGCAGACAACTGGACCAAGAATCATATGATCTTCTGCAAAATGCTATCTTTCATTTTGAAAAGGTGCTGGAGTATTTTAAATCATTTGTGTATGCGTACATACACTTAGCAAATACGTACTGCGAAGCAAATGAGTATCAAAAAGCAGAGGACACATTTGAAGCAGTTTTGGCTTTTCCCAATCTTTTGGATGAGGAGAAGCAGCAGATCTATTACCATTATGGACATTTCAAGGAATACTGCACGAGGTCTCAATCTGAAGCCATACACTACTATAAGATGTCTTTGCAGATTACTTCAACCATGAGAGAGAAAGAATTGAGTGAAACTGCTCTAAGAAGAATTTCTTCAAAGATGAACAGAAACAATAGTCAAGATCCAGAGGGTTTTGCTTTGCTTGGCTTCGTCCATAAGACTAACGGGGAGAGAAATGATGCAATTGCTTGCTATGAACAAGCCCTGAGATATGATCCTTACAATGAGGAGTATGTGAGTGAACTCTGTGAGCTGAGGTTGATATGAAGAACAAGTGAAGTAGAAGAGAGATCTTGGGTTTTAAAGTTTACCTTTTTATCCTTTTATAAATCTGTAGAGCGTACGTCTTCAAGAAATCCATCTATTATGAAGAATTAACGGGAACCTGTCACATCCCCACAGCACCAGAAACTCAGTTATGGCGGGGAGCCGAGTGATATATTTCTTATACTCATCCGCTCCTGTGATCCAGCACTGTCGTCCCCCCAAAGATTGTACAAGAAAATCTGACTGTTTTCAGACTCCCAAGCAAATAAGGAAGATGGAACAATACCTGCTGGATGGCAGCATTCCTTCAAAGCAATGTACGACTTTTTAACAAGTCTGTATAACAATGACTGACAATTCCCAGACTTGTTAAAAAGTCGTACATTGGGCCTAGCACCTGAACTGAGCGGGCGAATGTGAGCTCAGCTCCCGAGAATCCGTGCTAAACCCCCCAATTTCTGGTCCTGTGGGGCAGACAACTTGCTCCCACCTGTCACATTGAGCACCGGAGCAAAGGAGGAACAGGCTGTGAAGCATCCCACACCCGTGTGCGGCCGTGAAGAACTGCGGCCTAACTGTTCCCTGAAGCTGCGGACTTTCCTGGCACCTGTCCCGGCGCTCACCCGCTAACGGCCTCCATGACTTTGGACGGAGGCACATATCAGGCGGCATTTCCATCTGCCGGCAGTGAATCTGCGCACACCTGCAGGGGACCCGACACCAGCTTCAGCTGGGGTACTGAAGAGGAGTCCCAGCGCTGCACGGGCTGTCAGCACATCGCACCAGAGAGCAGGTGAGAGTGCTGCGCTGATTGCGGAGAGCAGTGCCGGGCTCTCCGGCCCCCCTCGTCTCTGAAGGTCTCCAGCTGCTTGTCCTGCATGGTCTGAGCAGTTTTGCCGTCCAGTCACATCCACCGCAGCACAATATGCAGCAGCGGGCACTGTTGCCAGTATCTCAGTAGCTCCAGACATCAGACGGGGTATAGAGCAGGCGATCCAAATCCAAGCACATGTGAATTCTGCAGTGCGCTCCACAACATCAGCAGCCATAGTTATAGCCAGAGCAAAGCTGGCCATCTGATTTATGGCCATCAGTTTGAGACTAACTCTCTGCTGTCATCTTGAGGCTGGTTATGGCATGACAGCCTCAAACTTACAACATTAAAGGTTCTGTGACACAGAGACACGTAAAGATTGGTTCACCAATTCACAAAATAAAATTAACAGCACGCTCCTAATTTTGCCTTAAGCAATAAAGTGCGGACGACAAGCATACTGCACAGCCTCTGCTGACTACGCCACAGACTCTCCGATCCCCCCTACTGGGGAAGCTCATTCATAGTTAGTGGAATGACTACGGTCTACCCATGAGCTGTGCTCTGACTCCATCCTAGTCATTATAATGGAAACTCTACCCAGTAATTAGTAATACCCACGACTAATAGAAGCAGTTCAGTACCTAGTATGAACAGAAAAAGTGGCAAACAGAATAAAGCATGACCATTGACCACTCAGAGTACCCTGCCAGAACTCTTTTTGGGATCCCAATTGAATTCTCTTACACAAATAGAATCACCATCCCTCAGCTCCGTTTCAGGGGGTCACCCTTCCAGTTGGCAATCCACCGAACCAGCTATAACATCCCAACACGCTGAACTTTCCACCTCAGAAGCCGCACTCTTCAGTCATATTAAAAAAATGTTTTGAGATGAGCTTCAAACAGTAGTACGCGATATCTCCAAACAGATCAATGATCTAGGTCAATGTACAAGCGACCGCGAACAGAAAACAGATGAGATTATTGAAACACTAGACCAAGAGAGAGCTAAGTGGGATGACTATTCTGCGTTGGTGGAGGCCCTTGGGTCAAAATGCGAGGACCTAGAAAACAGCAGAGAAAATATACGGATCCGAGGTCTCCCAGAATCCATCGTTAACTTGAAAGAAGCGGCAACCAACCTGTTTGCTGCACTCATTCCACAAATGTCACAGAAGTCACTTTGCACTGACAGAATACACTGTGCTCTTTCTAAACCCACTAATCCAGATCTACCAAGGGACATTGTGTTATGGCTCCACTGAAATAAGACACCAACTTCTGTCTGCTGATCTTGATTCATTACCAGGGGTGCCTTCCTCCATTCAGATCTTTGCCAACATCGCCCCCTCCATGTTAGCAAAGGGTTGAAACCTGAGACTCATCACTTTGGCGTTGCAGCGAGCAAATATTAGATATAGGTAGAATCTCCCAGTTGCTTTGCTCGTCCGCATCACCCAAAGATCCTTCTCTATTAGACCTCTATAAGAGGGAAAACTCATGCTAGAAGAGGAAAAAATTCCCTATGAAACAGAGAGTGGTTGGCTCCCCAAGATCCCAGTGTGTGACACGTTCTTGGACGACAGTGCGAAATCCTCATCGTAACTCGACACCAGCGGGACATCATGATCCAGTCATCTGAGATAGGCGATGTATTATCTGACTTTAATTTTCACTTTTTGATGTCCTGTTGATATCACTTATGTTTGACAAAGTTGATTTTTTTTTGGGGGGTACTAGTTACTAGAGATAGAACACTGAGACGCACAGGTAAAGTAGTACTCCATTTTGAGCCTGGGATTTGCTCTGGGCGCCCAGGGACCCATGACAGCATTGCCACTAACGGGGTCTGAATAATGTACATTTTTATCCATGCACCATGAGAGGCCAAATCTACTGAATTGCCTCCATTAAAAAGAAGGAAAAATCTCAGACTCTAATAGCTCTGGAGAGACGCTTGACTTTACTGAAACTAGCAAATCAACAGCATCCTACCTTGGCTCTAATTAAAAACATTAAAGACACAAAAATACAGCTTAACTGTCTATACACCTCACAAGTGGAGAGGGCCCTCCAGCGGACTCAGTCCACCTATTTTAAATTAGCAAATAAGCCTGATAGATTATTGGCTACACGGCTTAGAACAAAGGAGAGAATAAACTCAGTACACTACATCAGAGCAAATAATGGGGCTTGCACCTTGAACCCAGATACAATCGCCCATACTTTTTATGATTTCTACAGTAACCTTTATAAATATAAGCCCCTAAGATTCCCCAACTCCCTCCAAGATTTTTTAAAAATAGGGATGAGCGAGTATACTCGCTAAGGCACTACTTGCTCGAGTAATGTGCCTTAGCCGAGTATCTCCCTGCTCGTCCCGAAAGATTCGGGTGTCGCTGCGGGGAGCTGCGGGGGAGAGCAGGGAGGAACGGAGGGGAGATCTCTCTCTCTCCCTCTCTCCCGCCCGCTCTGCCCCGCTCCCCGCCGCAACTCACCTGTCAGCTGCGGCGGCCCCCGAATCTTTCGGGACGAGCCGGGAGATACTCGGCTAAGGCACATTACTCGAGCGAGTAGTGCCTTAGCGAGTATACTCGCTCATCCCTATTTAAAAATATTCCAGTCCCGAAACTCACAATGGAGCAAAACTCATGCTTAAGCCAACATATCACACTGGAAGAGGTGGAAGAGACTATTAAATATCTAAAGCAGGGTAAAGCCCCTGGCCGAGACGATTTAACGGCCCTATACTATAAAAAAATTCCTCGCTTTCCTCTCTTGTCCTTTAACGCTCCTCTATAATGACATTTTAGCTGGAAAAACTATCTCCGAAGAATTTATGAGTGCCCACATAACAGTAATTCCCAAGCCAAATAAGGATCACACTTCGCCCAAAAATTATAGACCGATCTCACTTCTAAATTTGGACTATAAAATCCTGACGAGCATCCTAGTTAGGCGTCTAAATAATTTCCTCCCTTCCTTGATCCACAGAGATCAGGTCCACTTTATCCCTTCATGACAAGCCCCAGACAATATTAGAAAAGTCCTCAACCTTATACATGTTTCAAAAACACATAGCACCCCACTAATAACTGTAACCCTGGACATAGAAAAGGCTTTCGACAGTCTTTCCTGGGACTACCTTTTTTCTGTCCTAGAAAACGCAGGCACCCGGAGATACTTTGTCACAGCGCTGCGCTCTTTATATTCCAACCCCTCGGCAGAATTAAAACTCCCCTGTTCCACAGTTAAGAAAATACCTATGCAAAAAGGGACAAGGCAGGGTTTTCCCCTGTCTCCAGCTCTTTTTGCACCAGCAATGGAGCCTTTGGCCCATACTATCAGAAAAAATCCAAACATTTCAGGTACTACAGTGGGAAAGCAAGAATATAAAACTAGTCTTTTTGCTGATGATATCCTCCTCACCTTATCGCAACCGCTCACCTCCCTACCAAATCTAATAGCATCACTAGATTCGTTCAGTGAAGTCTCAGGCTTAATAGTAAATATGGATAAGACAGAATGCCTCTTCTCCAATATATCCACCCCCATATGCAGAAGCTCATGGAGCTTAATTTTGGGTTCAAAGCCTCCCTACACTACATTACCTACCTGGGGATTAAATTTATCTCCTTCCTCGACACACTATATAAATGGAACTATCCCCCATTATTTACTTCTCTTAAGTCAGAGATGAAGAAATGGGATCAGCCTACCCTTTCATGCATAGGACATATTAACTCAGGAAAAATGACAATTTTGCCTCGTCTACTATATCTTTTCAGGTGTCTGTCTACCCATAGAGGTCCCCGCAAATGATCTGAAAGAAATGCAACAATCTATCTTCCATTTCATATGGAGGAACAAACAAAAAGTTATGCACTATCACAAACGGGTTGGAGGACTGTCAGTCCTGAACCTGAGAAAGCTCAGTTGTCAAAGATCCCCCTCATACATATGGGTACAAGAAGGCCTCTGTGGGCAGATTTGGAGGTGCCCCTTCTGGCTACGGTAGAGCTTGGGGAAATTTTCTGGGATAAAGGTATAAAACCCACAACCATACAACATTTATCACCGCTGACTTACCACCACTTTCTGATCTGGCCAGTTTAAGTACCCTATGGTGTCATCTCTTCTCCTTCTGCTGCCTATTATCCCTATTCAAGCATTTGCCCTAAGCTCCCGGGAGGATAGTTTTCCCTGGTGGCGGGCTAGAGGGGTTGTCCTACTCTACCATTTTATACCGCACGGCAAACTCCTCACACTACAACAACTGATAGAAAAATATTTAACCGCAGAACACCTTCGGTATGAATCGGGACAAATCTATAGCTTTCTCCGTTCCCTGGTAGGAGCCACTAATACTACTTTCATTCCAACAGCAGTCGAAAGAACCTGTATGTGGTCCCCACTGCAAATGGGCACGATATCCCTATTGTATGCCAACATGAACCAGCCCCCACTGGGGGCCAAACTTTCATTCATGCAACGATGGAAATAAGATCTTAACATCTCCCTCTCTGTGCCCCGATGGCATCATTGCTGTACTTTCATTTCAAAGGGCAGCCATCAAGTCACGCTGGCCGAATCTTCACTTAAAATATTACACAGATCCTATCTAGTTCCCTCAATAATTCATAAATACTCGCCAAGCACCCCTTAAAATTGTTTAAGGGGATGTAACTAGAGATGAGCGAGCGCACCCGAATCTTTAGAGACGAGCAGGCAGGTACTCGCATAAGGCACTACTCGCTCGAGTAGTTTGCCTTAGCGAGTACGCTCGCTCATCTCTAGATGTAACATTTTGGGATCAACATCCCATACGTGGTGGTCGTGTTCGTTGGTAAGGTCTCTCTGGAGGCAGGTGGCCAACCTGATATCTAAAGTCCTGGGTAGATTCTTCTCCCTTTCTCCGTCGACCTGACTCCTGGCGGACAGACCTCTTGGCTATAATAATCAACAGCATAAGCTTTCACAGCACATCTGCATGACCTCCAGAATCTACATAGCTTCCCAATGGCTCACACTCTTACACTTAATCTGGTTATTACAAAAGTCTCTAGAATGATGCTATACGAAAAGCTGTCGCCCATGAGGGAAGATAAAATAGAACTATTTCTCCAAATGTCGCAGCCATGGGCATCTTTTCTAAAAATACCTGGCATAAACAGACTTCTCAGCACATGAGGAGTCAGATCCAGAGCAGGATAGATTTTATAATATTAAAATGGGGGGTGTGGGGAGATAAGTAATAAGAATTTATATAAACAAAACACAATATGTAAAGGAAGAATCAATACGGGCTATTAGATGTTATGGGGTTGTCAACGGTGGGGGGGATTGGAGAGTTGAGGGAAGAAATAGGAAAAAGAGGTTTGTTCTGCACCGCATGGGCTGATTTATATGTGTGTTTTTTGTATGTTTACCTTAATTCACAGTTTCTAAGATACCCCCTGCGTGGGGAACTTGCTAAAGCTTCTCAGTTTGTTAAAAAGTTAATAATTCAATAAAATTATTTTGAAACTAAAAGGTTGTACATTGATTTGGAGGAATGCTGCCATCCAATAGGTGGCGGTGCAGAGGTATTGTTCCATCTTCCTTATTTGCATAAATTACCCAGAGAAACATGCATGGCCTTATTAGTCTTCCCACTCACTTTTCAGGTGTCTTCTCATATCCCTTCTGGGTGCTCTCCTTGGGGAGAGACGATGCCATCGCCCCAACCCACTTACCCCCTAGGTGTCTCTACACACTTTTTTGGGTGCTCTGCTTAAAGGAGATGTCTCGAGGAAGCAGTGATTTTTTTTTTTGCCCAGTCCCCCTAATTAGACATACATTACTAATTACCCCTGTAAATGACTTTCCTAGCTGGTTTGTACTTACCGTTCCAGCGTTTCAGCAACTTATAAAAGTTTCCCCAAGATGGCCGCCGGCTCTTTCCCCGTCGCTCGCTGCAGCCCGACGTGCGCGCTCCCGAGACGCTGCCAGCTGTGTCTCCATGGCAACCGGACGCCCCGCAGCCGCCGACCAGACGCCCCGCAGCCGCCGACCAGACGCCCCGCAGCCGCCGACCAGACGCCCCGCAGCCGCCGACCAGTCACCCACCGCCAGGCAGCAGGTAACCGGCGCTAGCCCCCGGCTCCCCAGCGCTACGCTCCCGGCTCCCCAGCGCTAGACCCTCAGCCCAGGTGAAGGCCCGGAGCCCAGGTGAAGGCCCCGGAGCCCAGCGCTAGGTTTCGGAGCCCAGCGCTAGGTTCCGGAGCCCAGCGCTAGGTTCCGGAGCCCAGGTGAAGGCCCCGGAGCCCAGCACTGGGCTCCGGGGCCTTCACCTGTCAGTGAACATCACCCCCGACCCATCACTTACCCCCCTGGCCCAGCGCTAGTTCCCCCGGCCTAGCGACAGCCCCCCCATCGCAGCGACAGCCCCCCCCGGCCTAGCGACAGCCCCCCCATCGCAGTGGCAGCCCCCCCCCCCCCATCGCAGCGACAGCCCCCCCCCATCGCAGCGACAGCCCCCCCCCATCGCAGCGACAGCCCCCCCCCCCATCGCAGTGACGACAGCCCCCCGGCGCAGCGGTAGCCCCCCCGGCCCATCACTTACCTGGACGGCAGGACAGCTGGACGGCAGGACAGCTGGGCGGCTTCTCCGGACAGCTGGGCAGCTCTGCACCTTCCTCTAACAGAGGATGGTACAGAATGGCCGCTCCAGCGCGCTCCCGAGCAGTGACAGCTCATCTGCGCATGCGCAGAAGAGCTGTAGCGGGGAGCACACTGAAGCAGCTCGTGCTGAAAGGAGAAGACCGGACTGCGCAAGCGCGTCTAAAAAAGCAAGCTGCCAGCGAATTTAGACGGAACCATGGAGACGAGGACGCTAGCAACGGAGCAGGTAAGTGGAATAACTTCTGTATGGCTCATATTTAATGCACGATGTATATTACAAAGTGCATTAATATGGCCATACGGAAGTGTATAACCCCACTTGGTTTCGCGAGACAACCCCTTTAAGGAGCGACGAAACCCTTCTTGACCAAAGTCCCATGCATGTTCTCCTTTACAAGTCTATGGAGGAAGCGCAACTCATGGGATTCTGAAAAGACTCAGGTTTTCCTGCACCCTGTGATCTTCGCACTCATAATTCCTTTCTGCCAGCTCTTATACATACTCCGGATTTTGCTTATGCGCAACATTTCATTTTACATGTGTTTGGCTCATTGTACCCTTTAGGTTGTACAGTATTGTCAGGGTGCTCTAGCTCTAGCGCTTACCGTTGCAATTCCATTTTCCTGTTCCATTTTTGGAGCAAAAAAACTAAACTAAACATTTGATTTTTTCCCAATTGGTTTCAACGATTTTTTTTTAAATCAGAAAGTGGTCAGTTTCCTTCCATTCTGTTGTGTTTCTGTTTTTTTAAGGGTACATATAGCGCTGTGGACTGTGGGGGGGGGGGGGGGGGGCGTTTAATTCTGTTTTTCTGCTCCAAAACAGAACAGAGATACAGAATTATAGCAGAAAAAAAACACTAATACAAGTGTGAAACACCCTTAGCTCCTTTGTTTATTAAAAATTCAATAAAACAAAAAACACAAAGAAAATGAATGTTGCAGCCGTGCTGAGGCCTGCACCTTGCGTGCAGGCCAGACCAGGTTTTGGGTGTGCCCTTCCTTCTCTGGGAACTGAGGGGTGTGGTAGCAGCAGGAGTAATGTCAGTCAGCACCTGGTGCTGAATAGCCTGGCTACTACTTAAACAGTGCCAGCACTGTCTCCTGTGCTGGTCAATCACTTCAGTTGCATTTGGACAGCGACGGAGCAACACATCTTGGCGGAAGCTCTCCAGGCTAGCTAAGTTCTTTTCAGTTTTGTTTTCTGTTTAACCTTTATTTTGTGCTAGGGCTCCCTGATAGGGACTAGTTAGTGGCCCAGGCACGCGTGCGGGCTCGCACTTGTCAGAGCGATCGGTCCGCCGAGTAGGCAGGGCCCCCTCCCAGGTTAGGGGACTATAGGGAGAGTATTCCCCATAGTGTTATGTTTCCCTTGCACAGTTGTGCTCTTGGTTTGTGTTATTGTGGTTGCATGTCCGGAGGATGCAACAGATTGACCAGCCCTTACCTACTCAGGGAGATTCTGTGCTATTAACATGAATCCCCTTGAGGTTTTGTCGCACCAGCTCGGCACGCTGGCTGTGGAGGTCGCAGAGATTAAACAGCAACAACTTGCGCTGCAGGTTCCCAGCAAGGAACCTAAAATTGAGCTACCGGACCGTTTTTCTGGTGATAGGCAGAAATTCGGATCCTTTCGAGAGGCCTGTAAGCTCTATTTCAGAATGCGTCCTAGCTCTTCGGGGGACGACGCCCAGAGGGTGGGCATTGTAATGTCCAGACTGCAGGGGGCGCCACAGGCATGGGCATTTTCATTACCCCCGACGTCTGAGGCTCTGACCTCAGTGGATAACTTTTTTGCTGCTTTGGGTCTTATTTATGACGACCCCGATAAGATAGCGGTGGCTGAGGAAAATATCATACGTTTGCGACAGAGAGATTCCACTGTTGAAGATTATTGTGCTAAGTTTCGACGTTGGGCAGCAGAAACTCAATGGAATGACCCTCTTTAAAGAGCCAGTTCCATTGTGGCCTGTCCAATGAGATCAAGGACATACTGGTAGGACATCTAGTACTTCACAGTCTGGATGAGGCCATGTCTCTGGCTATTAAAGTTGGGAGACGGATCAGGGAGAGGCATCAGGAACTGTCTACGGATCCAGACCTCCTACCTACAGGTATGGAAGAGCCCATGCAGCTGGGGTCTCTAGCTGGCAGGGTTAGGAGGAGAAGGACGGTACAGTTTAATGGTCAATGCTTTGTCTGTAATTGTACAGGTCATATGGCTCAGTTTTGCCCACGTCATAATGCTCAGCCGGAAAAACTAGACGGCCTGGAGGTTAGAGGGAAGGTCCCTCTAGGCCATCAGATTGCGTGGGTATCCTCTTCCAGGCTTTTCTTTTCCCTTTTCAATTTTTTGGTTACATATCGTCCAAGCTGGAAGAATGTGAAGGCCGATGCTCTTTCCAGAAGTTTTCTTCCAGTAGTTTCTGAGGAACCTCCTGCCCCTATCCTGTCTGAAGGGGTGGTGGTGTCTGCAGTGTCAATAGAGTTAGAGGAGCAAGTCTGTAAAGCACAAAATTTGGCCCCGTCAAAGCTTCCGGCTGGGAAGCTTTTTGTTCCTGTTCATCTAAGGTTACAGGTGCTGGCCGAGATTCACAGTTCGGTGTTGGCCGGGCATCCGGGGATTAATAATACCCGTAAGTTACTCTCTAGAACATATTGGTGGCCGTCATTACGACGGGATACGTTCAGTTTTGTTTCGTCATGTGAGGTGTGTGCCAGAACCAAGTCATCCCGCAGTCGGCCAGCCAGTATGTTATTGCCGCTGCCTATTCCTAAAAGACCATGAACGCATTTGGCCATGGACTTCATTACGGATTTACCACCTTCCGATGGCAACACTGTTGTGTGCGTGGTAGTGGACTGGTTTAGTAAAATGTGCCATTTTGTGGCACTCCCCAGTTTACCTAATGCCAAGACGTTGGGGAGTTTGTTCATTTGCCACATCGTTAGACTACATGGTTTGCCAGAGAATATAGTCTTCGATCGCGGCATACAATTTGTTTCTAGCTTTTGGCGAATAGTCTGCTCTCGTTTGGGTGTCCAGCTCTCGTTTTCCTCGGCATACCATCCTGAGACCAATGGGCAAACTAAGAGGTGTAATCAGAACCTGGAGCAGTATTTACATTGTTATGCCTCGGAAAATCAGGAGGACTGGTCAAAGTTCTTACCACTAGCAGAGTTTGCTCTAAACAATAGACCACTGAAGGCTACGGGGACTTCACTGTTCTTCTGTAACTACGGATTTCACCCATGTTTTGGCCCCCTTTCTAAGAGGGTTTCGGAGGTACCAGGAGCAAATGAGTTTTGTTCCGATATTGAGGCCGGGTGGGCGGAGGTCCAGAAAAATTTACAGCGATTCGTTCGGCACAGCAAGCGAGTTGCAGACAGTCACCGCTCTGAGGGGGCGGGATTCTGTGTTGGTGTGGTTGTCTACCAGAAATATAAAACTCAAACAACCATCCGCTAAACTTGGCCCGCAATTTATCAGTCCGTTTAAAATAATTGAGAAGATTAACGCGGTGGCCTTCCGGTTAGAAATTCCCAGTGCGATGAAGATTAACAATGTGTTCCATAAATCTCTGCTCAAAAGATTCATCGATTCAGGGAATGACTCACCACCCCTGGCTCCTGTGCTAGTGGATGGGGAGGAGCAGTTTATAATAAGTCACATTCTGGACTCCCGTCGAGTCAGGAATTCCCTGCAGTACCTGGTGCACTGGCGCGGTCATGGCCCAGAAGAGAGGTCATGGGTTTCTGCAGAGGATGTTCATGCAGATCGTCTGGTAAAAGATTTTCACAGATCAAACCCAGGTCGTCCTGGTCCTAAGGGTCCTGGGGCCCCTTCTAGAAGGGGAGGTACTGTTGCAGCCGTGCTGAGGCCTGCACCTTGCGTGCAGGCCAGACCAGGTTTTGGGTGTTATTCTGTGCATAGCTCATATCTTGTACAGAACATCATATCATTATTGTATGTGCCCCAGGAACTACCACATGTATGTTCTCTATGGAATATGCTGAAGCTTGGCTCTGCTGGAGGGATCATTGTTGACATTAGTAGCAGTAGGGATTCACTATTACTCACATTATGAGGATCCTTCAATACTATATTCAATACTATATTCCCACACTTCTAAGCCCTTACGTTTAAAATGGTGAGGTAATTTAAGCAAGAACCCCGCACCACCAGAAAACATTGCAAAATCACTGTTGTTATAGCTGTTTATTCAAATTTTCAATTCTTCTACCAGGTAATCAATAAATACATTAAAAAGAATAGAGCCCAATACTGCCCCCTGTGGTTCCCCACTAGTAACAGTGATCCAATCAGAGTATGTACCATTTATAACCATCCTCTGCTTTCTATCACTTAGCCAGTTACTTACCCCCTACACACATTCTCACCCAGACCAAGCATTCTCATCTTACATGCCAACCTTTTATGCGGCACAGTATCAAACACATGGGAAAATTCCAGATATGCAAGATCCAGTGACTCTCCCCAGTCAATTCTAAAACTTACATCCTGGTAGGAGCTGATCAGGTTGGTTTGACAAGAACCCATGTTGGAATTATACAGCTGTTTTCCTTGAGGTACTTCAGGATAGCATCTCTTAGAAATCCTTCAAATATTTTACCCACAATGGAAGTAAGACTTGCCGGCCTGTAGTTTCCAGGTTCACTTTTTAAATCTTTTTTTGAATATTTGCACCACATTGGTCATGTGCCAATTCAGTGGAACAGACCCTGTCCCTATAGACGGTACTGTTGTACCTCGATGCTACCGGAAGCTAGGGGTTTGACAGGGCTTAGATGGAGGAACACCCCTTTCACGCCCCTAGCATCCGATTGGCTGGTGACCCAGGACGGCTCAGAGGGCCGACAGCAGCGTGGAAGGAGTGATGCCGTGGGATGAAGGGTTAGAGGTAGTTTCAGTGTAAGGCTTACATTATTAGCTGTAAATGGTTCCATCTGAGTGCTGGCCGGCATTTACATGGAAGCATAGACACCTAATAATGTAAACCTAACTGTGAAACTACCCCTAACCCTAACCCTCCATCCCATGGCAAAAGTCTTTCCCCCACCGAAGCCTCCACTCTGCAATTCTGCCTGCAATCCATACCCTACGCTCCATCGGGCAACGGAGTGCAGCTATCAGCATTGGCGGCCCTGGAGCACGGGAGGATGCGGCTGCTGATGGCTACTCCACTCCACATCGTCCTCTGGGCAGTGGTGCCCCCGACAGCTGCTAAAAGCAGTGGAGGCAGCAGAGTGGTGTTGCCAACAGCGGGCGCCTCCGCTGAAGCTACTTCACAGCCAGACCAACACTCCCAGCCTTTACTCTGACAGGCCCCCTGCTAATCACACACCCCAAGCCAATCAGAAGCTAGGGCGTTACTACATTGTGACACTGCTGTATTATGGCAAAATCCCTTACTTCCGGTGGCGACATAATACAACAATACCCCTATAGAATGCTAAAGTATAAGAAACAATGGTCTGTCCATCGCATTACTCAAATTCCTTAGAACCCAGGAACTATATGCCATCAGGACCTGGCAATCTGTCAATTTTAACTATTTTAAGACAGCTCTGCACTTCTTCCTGGGTTAAACTGGTGGCATTTTGTGGAGAGTTTATTTTTTCCCCTTTGCATCTCATCTGACATTTCGTTTTCCTCTGTGAATACACTGGAGAATAAACGATTTAATAGATTTGCTTTCTCCTTATAACCTTCTACAATCTTTCCTCCATTATTTCGGCATATAGATAGATGCGTAAGTCCCATTAATTAATCTAAACAAAGGCCATCTAGCTTTGTTTCCATGCCTAAAGAACAGAGATTCCTGGAAAGATTGTTTCATGTGTTCCTTCCTGTCCAAGCACTACTCATAATCTCATCTGATTGTAATTTATTTATGTTTTGTGATAGCAGAAGGACTCACCTGAAAGGACATATAGGACTCTCTCAATTCTGACCCAAACTCATGAATTTTAGAGGGAATCTTATTTTCAGTTTCAGACACATATGATATTATTTGCCCTTGAAAGCAACCTTGGCTGTTTATTGCATTCAAAGTCCAGCCATCAGCCTCTTAAGGTCCTTTAATATGGAACAATAGCCGTCGCATGGACTGCCACGTGACTATCGCTCCTGTGCTTACACAGGGGTAAGAGTCTTTCAAGTGAATGGAGGCAGGCCGGTATCGCTCCAGTTTACTTGGCACAACAGTTGCTTGGTTCTTCGTTTAACTAAAAACCAAGTGATTCCGACAAGTGAATGATTTCTCGCTCAGTGCTCTGCTGATAGCTGCGTGTGCATGAGACAATTATCACCTGAATTTGCTGTTTCCAGTTTTCTGATGCCAGTTTCCTGCAGCATTCAGACACCCTGGCAGATATTGTGTTAGGTGACTGAGGTGTTCAGTGCAGGACAAACCACATAGAGGCCAAGAATTTGTGTAAACAGAAACTAGACATTTACTGAACATTTAGTAATAGATTAAGCTAATCTTTACCACAAATCAGAGTACTTGGGCAGCATCCGAGGAGCAGGCCCAAAGCCAAGAAGATGGCGGGGTAGATGAAGGCCTTGTCACGGGGCTCTACCATCTCTTTCCCTGGAGGTAGCTCGGGACCCGACCAAGTCACTGCTGGGGGAGATCACAGGGAAAGGGCAACTACCAGTTACTTTGAAGTTCTTTGTCACTTGTGATGCCACCGTTCCATTCTCTGCGGTGAATCCCGAAGTTGTAATGAATAGTCCACACACTGGGGTAACTTTCTGAGCAAAGCTGGGAACGGTCAGTAGAGCTCGTTTACTGGAATAAACTTCTAAACAATTCCAAGAATTTGACATCAGCCATCAAACATAAATGCAACAAGAGAATAGTGATGTGACAGTGACGAGATTCTCAGGGTGTCAGATGAAACCACAGTCCCATTTATCTGTGGAGAACTGCTCCTGATGACTCTATTCATTCTCTCACTTGCTTTCTCTTTACCGGTTCGCACTCACGGTTAAGTTGCACTCAATGTTGCTTGGTGGCTCCTCTCTCTCAGTACTCCATATTAACACCTAGGGGGCCTGGGTGACTTGTGCCCAGGGCGGGTAGTAGGCCATCACTCGGAATTCGCCATCTTGGGGTCCTCCTAACACGAGACACGGTTTCTCCTACTCACTAAAAGTTCTGCTCTCTTACTTTCTTTCTCTCTTGTCAACAGCCAGAAGAAGACCCTTGCACTACACTCTGCAAACGCATATATATTTCACAGTTACATGATATACAACATGATACATTTTCCAGACATAACCCAGTCATTAACCCATTCAGTGCTGCAGAGGTGCAATACACATCAAATGCATACACATTGAAGATGCTGACAATACCATTGCACAAGACAAACACATTCAAACTTAGGGAGGGGCCCCGTTAACTCTGGGCCACTACACTTGCAAAAAACCACAGTATCTCCCACATGCATATCTCTGTATAAACCCATGGAACTCTTTGGCATATAATTATCGACAATGTAATCAGAGTGACTTAATCTGGGGGATCTTCACCCCCTGCTTCTCTCTTGCTCAATTACTGGCCTATGACTTTTTGCAACCATGCTTGTCACTCATCCAAGCCTTGGGGTCTACTTTGGGTTTTATGCAGACATGCTTTACTCCTGCTGGTTTCTACACACAAAGACAGGCTGAGGCTTCTTTTAGAGCTGACAATAATCCTGTAGTTTTCAGGTGCCATACGCTGCATCAGCGGGGTGGAAACGTATATTTCATCTCACATTCTGCTCTGCTCGTACTCCAACCACTCTCTGCTCTTTTTGTCTGACTGACTCACTGACTTCATAACTGCCCTACAACAGGAAGTACAAGGCCTTATATCACCTTTCCTTCCAGAAGTTTAAAGCATCTTTCATGTCAACCCCTCCTCAGCCAATCAGGGCTCAAGTACCACAGAGTGGCTGACCAATAGCAAGATATCATCAGAATTACAGATGCATCAGAAATCCAAAAATGTGGGGGTATTGTGTTATGTATGGGGCTAGCAAAGAAGCCGAACATTAACCCCTTAGTGATGAAGCCTGTTTGCGCCTTAGTGACGGAGCCAAATTTTGGAAGTCTGACATGCGTCGTTCAACGTAGCATAACTCCGTAAAGGCTTTACATATCCAAGTGATTCTGACATTGTTTTTTCGCCACATGTTGTACTTCCTTTCGGTTGTAAAAAGTGACCGATATAATTTGTGTATATTTATTAAAAGCGCCAAAATTGGGAAAATTTTGAAAAAATTGTCATTTTTTTCACATTTTCAAATGTAGTATCTCAAATATGTCCAACCATACTGTACAAATTTTTGATAAGATATATATTTCCATCTGTTTACTTTATTCTGAATGCACATTTGAAAAACTTTTGTTTTTTTCTTTAACCATTTAGATGACGTACAAATTTAACATTACTTTTCAGCATTTTGAGGAACACTTTGTTTTCCTGCACCAAACCAAGTTTGCTAAGGCTCATGAGTGTCAGAATAATAGATACCACCCCAAATGGCCCCATTTTAAAAACTACACCCCTTAATGTATCCACTGAGTGGTGTCATGAGTATTTTGACCCCACCTTTTTTTTTCAGGAATTAATTAAATTTAGAGGAGACAAAATAAAATTTCATATTTTTGCAAATATGTCATTTTAAAGACATATTTTTTTCCTATAGTGCCCATGAAAATGAGGATTTACACACCAAAATGGATACCCCCGTTTTTCCCGTGTTCAGAAACATACCCATTGTGGCCCTAATCTTATGTCTGGATGCACAACGGGGCCTAAAATGAAAGGAGTAGTCGGTGTCTTTCAGAACTGAAATTTTGCTTGAAGGCGTTTTAGGCCCCATAGCACTTTTGTAGAGCTCTTGAGCGGACAAAACCATAGAGAACCCCCACAAATGACCCCATTTTGAAAACTAGACCCCTTAACGAATTTATCTAGGGGTGTACTACCTATTTTGACCCCACAGTTTTTGAATGAATTCTAGCAAAGCGAAAGGAAAAAATTGTGATTTTCGTTTTTTTGTCAATTCTGTCATTTTAAAAACAGCTTTTTTTGTACAGCACACACATGAATGAAGCCTTGCACCCCAAAATGGATACCCCTGTTTCTTCCGTGTTCAGAGACATACCCATTGTGGCCCTAATCTTATGTCTGGATGCACAACGGGGCCTAAAATGAAAGGAGTAGTCGGTGGTTTTCAGAACATAAATTTTCCTTGAAGGCGTTTTAGGCCCCATAGCACATTTGTAGACCTCTTGAGCGGCCAAAACCAAAGAGAACCCCCACAAGTGACCCTATTTTGAAAACTAGACCCCTTAAAGAATTTATCTAGGGGTGTACTGCCCATTTTGACCCCACAGTTTTTGAATGAATTCAAGCAAAGCAAAGGGAAAAAAATGTGATTTCCGTTTTTTTGGCAATTCAATCATATTAAAAACTGCTTTTTTTGTACAGCACACAGATGAATGAAGACTTGCACCCCAAAATGGATACCCCTTTTTCTCCCGTGTTCAGAGACATACTCATTGTGGCCCTAATCTTTTGTCTGGATGCACAACGGGGCCCAAAATGAAAGGAGTAATCGGTGGCTTTCAGAACTGAAATTTAGCATAAAGGTGATTTAGGCCCCATTGCCCCCTTGCAGAGCCCTTGAGCGGCTAAACCGACAGAGAACCCCAACAAATGATCCCATTTTGAAAACTAGACCCCTTAACGAATTTATCTAGAGGTGTACTGTGTATTTTTACCCTACAATTTTTGAATAAATCTAAGCAAAGCAGTAGGAAAAAAATTACAATTTTCATTTTTTTGGCAGTTGTATCAATTTAAAAACTGTTTTTTTTGTACAGCACACATAGGAATGAAGACGTTCACCCCAAAATGGATACCCCTGTTTGTCCCGTGTTCAGAACCATACCCCTTGTGGCCCTAATCTACTTAAAGGACACATGGCTAGGCCTATAATGGAAGGAGCACCCGTTGGATTTCAGGTTTCAACAGAATAAATTCCAGGCCCCATTGCCCACTTATAGAGCTATTGAGCGTCTAAAACGATAAAAAAAAAAAAAAACCTCGAATGACCCAATTTTAAAAACTAGACCCCTTAACGAATTCATCTAGGGGTGTACTGCGTATTTTGACCCCACAGTATTTGAATGAATCTAAGCAAAGCAGAAGGAAAAAATTACAATTTTAATTTTTTTGGCAATTTTGTCAATTTAAAAACAGTTTTTTTGTACAGTGTACATAGGAATGAAGACATTCACCCCAAAATGGATACACCCGTTTGTCCCGTGTTCAAAAACATTCCCGTTGTGGCCCTAATCTACTTATAGGACACATGGTTAGGCCTATAATGGAGGGAACACCCGTTGGATTGCAGGGTACAACTGAATAAATTCCAGGCCTCATTGCCCACTTGTACGGAATAAAAATTGACACCTTAAAAAATCCTCCCCCCCCCCCCACACACACACACACTCCGCGCCCTTTTCAGCGTTCCCCAAATCTTAGATAAAAGTAATAATGTGAACTGTGTGGTATTTCCGAAGACAGGGGTAACTACGGAGGCTGGTTGGGATGGGCCCATGGGGCAATAAAACCGGGTATCCCCCCTCCTCTCATGCTTTTTGGGGGTATTTCGTGACCTCAGTGGTGGGTATGGGGTGTAAAAAGTGGTGCTCTGTGAGTCTCCGTACGCCTGCTCGCACAGAAGACGCTTAACAAGCTGCTCCTGGAACTGCAGGTAGGCGAGCGTTCCCGGGGCTTCTTGTAAATTGCGTATTACAGGTAGCGGTCTGAATAACGCCGGGCTCACGCAGCCGTAGGCGGAATCCGCTTGCGGAGGCCCGCAGCGGATCCTAGCTGTGAGACGGCTGTGACCCTGCGTACGGTGGCGCAATGTACTGCGCATAACTGCCTACTCACACAGGCGGTCATGCGCAGTATATATTTTTTTGTTGTTTGTATTTCCCGCACCGTTGCTTAGCGATGACCCGGGTACCCGCAGCCCGTATACAACGTAGTTGCGTATGGGCAGCGGGTATATCCGCGACCACGAAGCACAATGGGCTCTATGTTGCGGATATCCGTGGTAAAATAGAACCTGCTGCGTTCTCTTTTCTGCGAGTGGATTACACAATTCCGACCCACTAACGTGGGTCAATGCGATTGATCTGCGTAATACCGCGGATCAGACGCATGCAGAATCCGTATTTCCTATCCGGTCATGTGAGACCGACCTATGTTAGAGCACTACTTTTTTATTACGTGACCGGCGACCGCTCAACGAGGTCACCCGTTACTGCTCCAGGCTCTCGGCGACCGTTGGTTGCTGGGAGCAAGGAGATTTTAAATTTCCTGTGCTCCCCGACTCCTGCGCATGTGTCCGGTATTTTGCTGGTGGTCGCATGCGCAGAATCCGGGAAAGTTTACGGATGAGGATCGCGTCGGGGTGCAAATACGGAGGCCTCTGTTAAAAAGTTTCATCTCCCCTCACTGATCGCATCAGTGAGGGGAGATGAAGCTTCACCTTTTTTTTACTTTTACGTGATCACCATTATCCATTGGATAACAGCGAACACGTGACCAGGAACCGCTCACCGAGGCCCCCCGTGAAATCTCCAGGCTCTCGGCTAAATTTTGTAGCCAGGAGCAGGGAGATTTTAAATTACGCTGGCAATCCACAGCTTTTGCGCATGCATCTGCCACTTTGGCGACGGGCGCGTGCGCAGAAGCTGGGGTGAGGTCCGTGGATAAATCCGCGGGCCTTAGGTACGTCATTTCATCCTCCCTCATGGATATGATCCGTGGGGGGTGATGAGACGTAAGATTTTTTTCCTTTTTTAAACTTTTTTTTTTTACTTTTTATATATTTTTTTTTACTTTTTTACACTTTTTTTTACTTTACATGATCACTGTCATCCATTGGATGACAGTGATCATGTCCCTAGTGACATCCCTCTGCTCCGGGCTACACATGGCAGCCTGGAGCAGAGTAATTTTAAATTTCCTGGGGCTCGAGCCCCTCTGTGCACGCGCCCGATGTCAATTATCGGGCGCGCATGCGCAGAGGGGGACTTCGGGTCCCGGAACATCAGAACACCGCTGAGGACCGGGGGTGAGTATTTTCACCTCCCCTCATGGATCCGATCCATGAGGGGAGGTGAAGCGGACACTTTTTAAAAACTTTTTTAAACTTTTTCGTGATTGCCGCTATCCAATGGATAGCGCCGATCGCGGGCCCGGGGACAGCTCACCGCGGGCCCCGGTAACACCTCCTGGCTCCCGGCTACCTTCAGGAGCTGGGAGCCAGGAGATTTTAAATTTGCCGGGTGCTCCCGGGCTTCTGCGCATGCACGTGACGTCATCGTCTGGTGCGCATGCGCAGAAGACCGCCGGCGGGTCCGGGAATACCAGATACTTCGGGGGCAGCGCTGAGAAGGCAGGTGAGTATTTTCAGCTGCCCTGATGGATCCGATCCATCAGGGCAGCTGAATCTTTACTTTTTTTCTTTTCTTTATTTACTTTATTGCGATCGGTGCTATCCATTGGATAGCGCCGATCGCAATACCGGGGGGGACTGCCCGCATCCTGGGATGACAGCTCCATGCTGTCGGCTACCTGCGGGCATCGACAGCATGGAGCTGTCATGTCCTCAGGCAAGTGGGCATTAATCCAAAGAGGATGCATAAAACTACGTCCTCTAGGATTAAAGCCCACTTTCTGAGTACGTAGTTTCCCGATGGGGCGGTCGTTAAGGGGTTAAGGCCTACTGGAGCATGGATATTTTATACTACACCCAATATTCTGCATGGCTATGTCAAAGATGCATTTTCAATCAATCAAAGAATTTCTGCATCATAATGACAATACATAGTGCCCACCCAGTGATGACCCCATTCATGATCGCTTATATAAAATTAGGCTGGTAATAGAGCATTTTACCGCTGATTCGCCCAGCCTTACACCCCTGAGAAAAAACATTTCTGTAGATGAGTCCCTTGTACATTTTAAAGCGAGGCTTAAATTCTGCCAGAACCCGCCCAGTAAGAGAGCATGAGAATGTACAATAAAATAACATTTGTTTCATGTGCGCCTAAGGATTGCAAGTAACAAATCTTATGCAAAGATGATGCATCTGGTGTAGACTGATCTGTCCCGTGCTCTCCTCCTCTTCCTTTGTGTGGATTTGGGTAACACTACTCTTAAACATACACTGAATTTTGTGTAAGTAAAACTTCATATATATATCTGCACTTTCCTGTGTAAACAGTCAGAGAGCTTGTAATCGCCCAGAGTTACTGGGGTCCACTCCAGAATGTTCTATGTCTGTCTCATGTCACTATCTTGTCAGCGTCTTGTTTGTGGAATGCATCAGATTTATGTGTATTACTGTTTGCAAGACTAAAAGGGTTGATGTCTGGGTTATGTCTGGAAAATGTATCGCTTTGTGTGTGTCGTTTATGGTCATGTGATGGTGGTAGATATATGTGTTTGCAGAATGCAATGCAAGGGAGTTGTTGTTGAGAGTTGAGAGAAGGAGTCAGTCTGAGGACTTGTGAGTGATAGGCACTACAGAGAGGAGAAGGAGCATGGAAGAGTCCGAGAGGTGGTCCGTTGTTTGTCACATAGGCCTAGCCTTAGCTATCCTCTCCACAGAAGCGAATGTACTCGGACAGAGAGGAAAGAGCGGAGACCGCATGAGTCCAATGAAGGAGAAAGGAACCGCTAGCAAGTGAGAGAAATGTGAGTGACTGGCAGCAGAGAGAGACAAAGAGAGTTACCAGGAGAATTAATGCCTACAGATAACTGGGACTGTAGAGAATGCAAATACCCTGTGAAGCCTCCGTGCATCACCACTGTAAGAATTGTTGGATTGTTGACATTTATATTTATTAAGTAAACGAGCAGAACCAGAAGTTCCCGGTTCCTCTTTAGGAAAAGTATACTTTGGGCAAGGACTACTTTATTTCCCAGAATTTACATTTCCAAGGATCCACCTCAGAGGACGGAATGTTGGTGTCACGAGGGACAATTCAGACTACAGGTAGCCATGGTTACTGTCCCTTTGATCTCCCCCAGCAGTAAAGAAGTCAGGTCCCGAGCTACCCCCAGGGGAGGAGATGGTAGAGCCCTGTGACAAGGCTAACATCTCTACCCCGTTGTCTCCTCATCTGAAGGCCTGCTTCTCGGATTGCAAGTGTTTCCCATTGATTCCCATCGATTTTAATGGGAAACATCACATCGCACTCACATGCACATTGCACTGCATGCGATTGCCATGCAATCTCTTTAATGGTCTCATTGAAAACAATAGGTGAGGCATTCCAAGGGAACGCCACAAGAAAGGACAAGCAGCATCATTGTAAGGAAAAATATCGGTCATGTGAAAAAGTCCATTCAAAAGAATGGAGTTGGTATTTGCACAAGTATGGTGCAATCTCAAGACTTAAACTTGGAAAATTGTGAATTTTTACAAATTTTCAGTATATATATTTTTTATTAATAAAGAAAAAAATTATTGATGAAAATTTAACACTAACATAAATTACAATATGTTACGGGGAAAAAAAAAACAATTTCAGGCTCATGTCGATAAGTAAAAGCATTAAAAAGTTATTACTGCATAAAGTGACAGATCTGATTAGAAAAATAAGGCTTGTTCATTGAGGCCAAAATAGGCGAAGTCCATAAGGGGTTAACACCGGCATCATTATCTCTTACTACCAGCAATTCCTGTTCTCCTGGCACAAAGAAGTTTCGTTCCTCCCCTCCTTTTACTGAGGATGACATGAGCCTCTCCAATACTGCGTGACCATAGAAGCCTGAAGACGGGGTCCCCGAATTATAGTCAGAAAACATCCTCTACAGTTCACAGCGACCGACCGGAGGGACAAGATGAGGTAAATCCTTTCACATTCCTAATGATTAATTAACCTCCAAGACGCTTCAGCTATTGAAGTGTTACTGTTCTGTATAGTTTACTTACTTTAATTCAATGTTGTAAGCTATACTGTATCTGGAAGACAGTTCCATTCAGTCTGGCATATTTATAGCAAGTAGATTTGAGTTGGGTTGATGAAAGTTATTTTACTTTATGAAACATAGCAAGAAAGAGTCATCAAGAACAACATTAATTCAAGAAATGATTGGTCACTCCCAATGAATGGAGTTTCATTGGTTAGGATTTGTTTGATGTTTATCATATATGAAAAGCAAACGTTAGTCGCGAGTCTGAAAACTTTTCACCAGCTTCACACAAAGCAGTTTGATGCAGAAAAGATTTGTACTTCTTATTTCTTCTTTTTTTCTTTGAGCTGGTGATGCTCTGTGTGACCAAGCCCAATGATGACAACAGGGCAAGTCACTGAGCATGCACCTTTCTGGGAAGTACAGCATGAGCGCTGTGTCTGAAGTGCATGAAAGCTGGAGACATCAATAGTAGAGATGAGCGAGCACCAAAATGCTCGAGTGCTCGTTACTCGAGTCGAACTTTCAGTGATGCTCGAGAGTTCGTTTCGAGTAACGAACCCCATTGAAGTCAATGAGCGACTCGAGCATTTTTGTATATGACTGGTGCTCCGCTAAGGTTTTAATTTGTGAAAATCTTAGCAAATCACCAAAGTCATGTAAAAAACACAGAAATGGATAGGGCAGGCGAGGAGCAACATGCAGGGCTGCATTTTGGGCTCCGAGGTCTCACTATTAAGCCACAATAGTGGCAAGAGTGAGACCCCCCCCCCCCCCCCGCACTATCAGCATAACGATCGTTCTCCTCTGCCACAGCTGTAGCAGAGCAGAACGATGTTAGCCCATTGTAGCCCATTGAATTCAGCTGAATGACAGCTGAGAGCTGCCCCTGATTGGTCCCTGCGCTGAGCCAATCAGTGGCAGCACTCACTCACCCATTTATGAATTCATGAATGGGTGAGTGAGAGCTGCCTCTGATTGGTGAGGCTGTGACCAATCAGAGGCAGCTCATTCAGCAGGCGGGGATTTTAAATCCCCACCTGCTGAATACTACAGAGAGCAGTTCAGGAGAACTGCCAGCCAGACGAGGCTGAACTCCGGCTGCAGCGGAAAGGTGAGTATATTTTTTTTTTTTACTTTTTACACATTTCTGGATGAATTTCAGGGAAGGGCTTATATTTTTAAGCCCTTCCCGAAAATTCATCCCGCGCTAGCCGGCAGCCCATTGCTTTCAATGGAGCCGGCTGTATTGCCGGCTCCATTGAATTCAATGGTCAGTGCTCGTTTAATCGAGACGAGTACCGCGTGGTGCTCGTCTCGAGTAACGAGCATCTCGAGCACCCTAATACTCGAATGAGCATCAAGCTCGGACGAGTATGCTCGCTCATCTCTAATCAATAGGGTTAGTGTAAAAGGAGAGGGAGAGAGCATGGACCAATGTGAAGCAGAGCAAAGTGGTCAGCTGAACCTCCTATAACGGAGAAAGAGAATTTGATAAAATACTAGTGGTGAAGGCACAACACTCTAAGCTAGTTGAAAGCTAAAGGTCCAAGATGCGATACTGAATGCACTTTTTTATTTAACAACATAGAAAGCGAGCAAGTGAATACACATTTCTGGGTTAAACCCCTTTGTCAGGAAAGAGGTGGCGAAGCACCTTTTCCTCCCTGTCACATACAGGACTTCTGGCACAACCAAAAACCTTTGGAATTGTTTCACCGGGCATCCTGTCGTGTTTAATCCAACCAAACTGACGAAGGGGCTCGACCTCGGAATGCGTATTCACTTGCTGGTTCTTTGTGTTATTAAATAAAAAAGAAGTGCTTTCACTATCGCATCTTCACCACCAGTATTCTATCACATTCTCTTTCGCTATACTCATGCCCACCTTGGTGGAGCGTTATCTGGTTGGCAGCACCTCCATCATTCGAAACACTTTTCACTCCAGAATCATTTCACCATTCTCACTGGGTCTTGCTCCACCCTCCTTTTCATCTTTGTTACTCACCTCCTCTAATAGGTCAGCTGTTGGAACAGTTGCATAGACACTGCCCTAATAATAAACTAGAACGCAGGAGCCTTCCTGCTGATTGTAGTATTGTCCACTTCAGGCCAAGTTCAGATATGGCAAAGCTGCCACTAATTTGCACCACAATGCATGTGGATGGGAATTTCAAAGTTGTATATGCATGTAGCAAAAAAATTGTTGCCGGAAAGGCAGAGATTTTCACAGTGGATGTCATCCTTTTAATGCATGGCGTGAGATCTGTTGCTACTAAGCAGCTCATTCTTTTGCAAATCCACATCAGACACATGCAGATTTTGCTTCAATTTCATGGTACATTTTTTATGTGAAAACATGACCCTAAAGTTAAAGACACATCAACACCCACATCTCTGGACTATATTCTGGTTAGACACTATACGGTGCAAGGAACATTCTGAGAACCTACTGTATTCAAATTACCGATATATAGGGTGATGCAGAAGCAATGCAAGTAGAAAACCAGTTCAATGTCATAAATTGAAACAACTGGAAATGAAAATTAAACATTCAGAAAGTAAATCTAATGTCTGTTATCAACATAATGATCAACCACTGCACCCTCAAGATCAATATAAGCTTGGGGATGATAAGCCATGTGTTCATATGCATCCCTACTGTGCGTGGGTGGGTTCAAAGAAGGGCTACTAAATTAATAAACCGAATGGGAGGAATGGAATACCCAGAGAGGCTATCAAAATTGGGATTATTTACCCTGGAAAAAAGACAGTTAACCCCTTCTGTGGCGGGTTTCCTACCACCCTGTCAGACCCACTAAGGCAGGTTTTGTAAATGGGCCAATCATTTAATTTCAACTAATTTTCCAGTCGCGTTCCAAGAGCCATACCTTTTTCATTTTTCCATTGACACGGCCATATGAGGGCTTGTTTTTTGCGGGACAACAAGTTGTATTTTTTAATGGCATCATTTTGGGGTATACATAAGATATTGCATAACTTTTGTGAAAAACATTTGTAGGGAGATTGGGGGAAAAAAAGGAATTCTGCCATTTATTTTTTGGATTTCATTTTTACGGCGTTAAGCATGCAGAATAAATAGTGTGATAACATTATTCTCTGAGTCGCGCGATTCCGGCGATACCAGGTTTATACAGTTTTTTAATGTTCTGCTATTTTGTTTTTCTTAAAGGTTTGTTTTTGTGTCGCCACATTCAAAGAGCCGTATAAGGGTGCCCACCCACTAGCGTTTTTTTACTGCGAAATTCGCAGCGTTTTTTTTTTCTGCAGGGGTCTTTGGGCTATGGGACATGCAAAGCTAAAATCGCGATCGCGCAAAATTGCGATATCGTGGTAAATCGTGATTCTGCGCGATCGCGATTTTTACATTACAAGTCCCATAGACCCCCTGCAGAAAAAAAAAACCTGCGAATTTCGCAGTGAAAAAAAACGCCAGTGGGTGGGCACCCTTAATGTTATTTTTCCATTGCCCGAGCTCTAGAAGGCCGTGGTTTTTGCGGGATGAACTCCAGTCTTCATTTATCTATTTTTGGGAACATGTAAAATTTTGATCGCTTTTTATTCTGGCATGTTTTTTATTTTAATTTTTCACTGCATTTTCTGAGCAGTATAAATGATATATTAAAGTAATTCTACAGGCCAGTACGATTAGGCCAATGCCAAATTGTAATAATTTTTTTCTACTTCGTTACTTTTTCACAGTCTAAAAAAAAAAAAAAGATTTTTTTTTTATCGCTGCATTCAAAGACCCCCAGCATTTAAATTTTTTATCAACTGAGCTGTGTAAGGGTTTTTATTTTGCGGGATGAGTTGAAGTTTTTATTAGTATCATGTATTGATCTGTGCAGAATTTTGACTACTTTCTATCCTGGTTTTTGTATGGTGAGATTAAATTAGTTACTTTTGCCACGTTTAACATTTTTTTTCCATGCCGTGCACCCTGCAGATTAAATAATGTACTAATTTTCTTCTGTAGGTCATTATGAATGCAGGGATACCACATGTGTAATTTTTATTTTTAATGTTTTATTTTTTACACAGTAAAGGGAGAAGGTGGGGTTTGGTCTTTTTTATAATTTTTTTACTATTTTTTTTTTTTACTTTTTAACTTTTTTTCAATTTTTGTCACTTTATGGGACTTGTATAATAGTTTTTTTTTATTCTTCTAATACTCTGCTATGCTGAGGCATAGCAGGGTATTAGACGGGCTATGATTAGAGTTGAGCGAACGTACTCTGTTGAGCTTGATGTTCGTTCGAGTATTAGCATACTCGATGATGCTTGTTACTTGAATGTGCATCAAGCCGTGTTCGACCCTGCCCTAGTTTTTGGCTCCTCCCCGCTGTGACGTGCCTGTTTTGGCCCCTCCCCGCCACAACGCAGCACGCACGTCATTGGCAAATTTTTTGTCTGGCAAGCGAGAGAGAGAGAGTCTACAGAGGGTCTACAGAGAGAGAGAGAGAGAAAAAAACCTCAGGACCCGGCGTCTCACATACAAAAATGCTTGAGTCTCCCATTGTAGCCAATGGTGTTCGTTACTCGAGTAGAGCTCTCGAATTTTACGAAAAGGTCAACTCAAATAACGCGGACCCAAGCATTTGGGTGCTCGCTCATCTCTAGCTATGATGCTCAGACAGAGTTATGATTTTTAAAATAGTTTTTTAAATGTGGGGAAGAAAAACGTGTCCTTAAGGGCGCTTAGATATGATTCTAAGGATAAAGTGTACTCACATCCCATTTAATCCCTTAACCCCTTAACATTCAAGGATGTACATTTACGTCCTGCAGCATCAGGGTATGTATGAAGAGAGATCGTGAGTAAGGATGAGCGAGCATACTCGCTAAAGCACTACTCGTCCGAGTAATGTGCCTTAGCCGAGTATCTCCTTGCTCGTCCATAAAGATTCGGGGGCTGCCACGGAGCGGGGAGCTGCAGGGGAGAGCAGGGAGGAACGGAGGGGAGATCTCTCTCTCCCTCTCTCCCGCCCGCTCTTTCCTGCTCCCCGCCGCAACTCACCTGTCAGCCACAGCGGTCCCCGAATCTTTATGGACGAGCAGGGAGATACTCGTCTGAGGCACATTACTCGGACGAGTAGTGCCTTAGCGAGTATACTCGCTCATCCTTAAAGGGGTTGTCCCGCGGCAAAATGCAATTTTTTTTTTCAACCTACCCCCGCATTCTGCCCCCTTAAAATCAATACCGTTTGTAATTTAAAAAAAAAAATTGCTTACCTCCTTCCCAGTTCGCGCAGCATCTTCTTTTCTTCTTTTAAAGATGGCCGCCGGTCCTTTCCCAATGATGCACCACGGTTTTCTCCCATGGTGCACCGCGGGTCTTCTCCCATGGTGCACCATGGATTGTCTTCTCCTTCCTTGCGTTCCACTGCCGATACAGCCACCTAATTGGCTGATCGGCAGCACGTGACGAAGGCGGAGCTACGATGACGCGGAGAAGAGGGAGGAGCCAGGATGCCGCTCGTGAGCCCGGAGGGAGTAAGAAGAGGAATCCTTACAGCGCAAGCGCGACTGTTCGTGCGACTAAAGAAGCAGCTTTAGTCGGCACCATGGAGACGGGGACGCCAGCAGCGGAGCAGGTAAGTGAATAACTTCTGTATGGCTCATAATTAATGCACGATGTATATTACAAAGTGCATTAATATGGCCATACAGAAGTGCTTAACCCCATTTGCTTTCGCAGGACAACCCCTTTAATCGTGAGGCGACTTTTCTTCATACAGCACAGGCTTCAGCTGTTTATTACAGCTGACACCTGTGGGCAATAGCTGCAATCAGCTGTGCGGCTGATCAGAGCTTTCAATGAAATGAGATCGCAGAGAGCTGTGGGGGTGTTATGGCAGCCGGGGGCGTTCTGAAAGCCCCGCCGGACTCATTGAAAACATACAAAGAAGATTGTGATCCTCTGTCACAGCTGTGGCAAAGAAACGTGATGCTCTCCCATTGCTTTCAATTGCAGAATCCGGCGTGGGCGTTCGCCTCCGGATTCCGCAGAAAATGCCGCCCATAACATGCTATTGGAAAATGCTTCTGCGGAATAACTTTGCAGAATGGTCGCGGATTCCGCATCATCACTAGGCGAAGGCATGGGAAAAGCAGAGGTTTTTAAAAAAATCTGTGCTGCATATGTACGACGGCGCATGTTCGACAAAGTGTAAATGACAGGTATGCGTGGATGCTAGCTGGGCACAGGGTCAGATTCCGCTGAGGGCTCCCACATGGGGAATCCGACCCAGTTGCGTGCACCTGGCCTTGGGCAGGCAGGGGGTCCACAGAAAACAAAAAAATCGGCAAGTGGTCTACAGGGCAAAAAAGTTTGGGAACCTCTGGGTTAAACAGTTGATGGATTGAAGTTTACTTACCACTGAGGAATTCAATAACATTCCTGTTGAAATGCAGCCACTGAGGTCCGCAGGGCTGTAAGAGAAAGGCAGACATGACGGGGTTAACGAGAAAAGGAAGGGTTAATGTGTAGAGGACATGCCGGGAGGTATGGGGGGGGGGGGGGGGATTCAGAGAAAAAAAGTGCATGAAAGTCGGGGGAGGAGCCAGTTCTAGCAGCAGAGGAGAAAGAAGACTGGAGGGAAGCCATAGAAGGGAGAAGAAAGAAGACCACTACTGAAAGAAGGAGCCAGGCGGTGAGCAGAGGGAGGAAGATCAGCGAGGAGAAAATTGAAGGAGGAAGAGCCCAAAGAGGAGCACTGACCGGGAGAAGATTGAGGCTTTGATAAAGAGGATCCGGGTGGCGGCGGCGAAGTGAGGTGTAGGATGGCTGGAGAGACTATCAGGAGAGGCCGTGAATGCACTGGAGACGAAACCGGCGGCCCCAATGGTGAGAGAGAAGAGGCCGCAGTGGGCGCGTGCACAGGGGAGGCAAATAGTTCGGTTAAGGGGCAGTGATGTGCCCTTTGTATCCATGGGAACTTTATAAAAGGGGTGCACAGGGCCACTTTTGAAGCATGAGGCGAGCAGTTTTTTTATCTAGGTTTCAGTTTTCAGCGGTCTTTAAGAAGTTGCTTAAAAAAGTTGGGTTTGGACAGTTTGCAATTCGGGACGCACTCGTTTAGGGTTGGGGTGGCTACAGAGTTCAGGGCATGGAAGAAGAGACAGTTAGACGGTCCCACTTATTTCAGACCTATCTCCCTTTTAACCCCTAAGGCCTCATGCCCACGGCCGTGTTGGATTCCAGCTGCGAGATTCTAGCCGTGCCGCGGCATTGACCTCTACTTACCTGTCAGACGTCTTCTCCCTTCGCTCTGCGATGTGCCGTCTGATTTTAATACTGCGCGAGTTTTCACGCAGTCAAATCACGGCTGTCAGCACAGGATTGCATAAATTAATGCAATCCTATGACAGCGTGCCACAACATTAATTCTGCGGGAAATATCGCTGCAGAATTTCAGTCCGTGGGCATTGGGCCTTAAAGGGGTTGTCCCGCGCCGAAACGTTTTTTTTTTCTTCACCCCCCCCCCCCCCCCCCCCCCGTTTGGCGCGAGACAACTCCGATGCAGGGACCTAAAGAAAAATCCGCACAGCGCTTACCTGAATCCCCGCGCTCCGGTGACTTCTTACTTACCGGCTGAAGATGGCCGCCGGCATCTTCTCCCTCGGTGGACCGCAGGGCTTCTGTGCGGTCCATTGCCGATTCCAGCCTCCTGATTGGCTGGAATCGGCACGTGACGGGGCGGAGCTACACGGAGCCCCATTGAGATAAGAAGAAGACCCGGACTGCGCAAGCGCGGCTAATTTGGCCATTAGACGGCGAAAATTAGTCGGCTCCATGGGAACGAGGACGCTAGCAACAGCAGGTAAGTGAAAAACTTCTTATAACTTCTGTATGGCTCATAATTAATGCACAATGTACATTACAAAGTGCATTAATATGGCCATACAGAAGTGTATAGACCCACTTGCTGCCGCGGGACAACCCCTTTAAGAACATGGCCTATTTTGGTGTTAAGGACGCAATGATTTTAGGGGGATTTTCATCTCTACTTTTCAGAAGCCATAACTTTATTATTTTTCTGCCAACATGGCCGTATGAGGGCTTGTTTTTTGTGTGGCAAACTGTAGTTTGTATTGGTGCCATTTTTGTGTACATAGACTATATTTTAAAGCTTTTATTATTTTTTTTATGTTTGCAGGGAGAGAAAAAAACATCAATTCTGCCATTGTTTTTTGTGGGATTTTTTTAAAGTGTAAGGGTGGCTTCACATGAGCATGTTTTTGTACTTACATAGGTGCGCACCCCTGTACGTGCAAAAACACGCATGTATGAAGGTATGTACATTGCCTTCAATGGAGCCGCGGCTGCTGCCGGCGGCTCCATTGAAGGCAATGGTCTGCCGGCACCCCTGAAATGTTTTTCAGGAAAGGGCTTTACATATAAAGTCTTCCCTGAAAAACAAGAATTTTAGTGTAAAAATAAGAAAATACTTACCTGTCCGTCGCTGCCGTTTCCCCCACGGGGATGAAGAACACATCTGCCACATGCGGCAGTTATTTCCTTCATCTCCGCAAGGAAAAATAATTCCTTGCTGCACCTGCCACATCTGTGACAGATGCAGCAAAGGAATTCTGCATCCCTGCGAGAGCTGCCTGTGATTGGCTGAGGTGCTCAGCCAATCACAGGCAGCTCTTGCTGAATGACTGACAGCCGAGAGCTGCCTGTAATTGGCGGAGCGCCTCAGCCAATGAGAAGCAGTTCTTTCAGCAGGCGGGGATTTTAAATTCCCACCTGCTAACAGAACTGCTTTGAAGAGTCGGGGACAGCGCAGAGAGGATGCGGCTGAGCCCCGGAGGCTGAAGGACAGTGAGCATGATTTTTTTATTTTTATTTTCAACACCACTTGCCCTTGTTTTTCAAGAAAGGGCTTAAATTTACAGCTCTTACCTGAAAAACAATTACAGGGTGTTGGCAGCTCGATCCCCTACCGCAGCTGTCATCTGTGACAGCTGTGGTAGGGAATCCTTTATTCCCAGCAGGGATGAAGAATTCCTTTGCTGCATCTGTCACAGATGTGGCAGATGCAACAGGGAATTCTTTTTCCTCGTGGGGATGAAGGAAATATCTGCCGCATGCGGCAGATGTGTTCTTCAACCCGCGGCAGCAGCCGCGACTCCATTGAAGACAATGCGTGCATTCCCTGTGGTGCACACATGTCCTATCTTTACAGGCACGCACCTATAAAACACTGACATGTGCACACACCATGGGGAATGCATTGGTTCTGATAGAAGTGTGTTTTTGTGCGCACGTATGCACGCACAAAAACACACTCGTGTGAAGCCACCCTTAATCATGCAGCATAAATAACACAATACATTTTTTCCATGGGACGGTACAATTACAGCAATACCAAACATTGATTTTTGTCTTGTTTTTCCACTTTTTTTTAATGATTTGTTTTTTTGGGGTACATATGACTTTTTCAATCATTTATTTATTTCTTTGAGAGGCAAAATGAAAAAAATAAGCATTTTGCCTCCGTTTTTTTACAGTGTTTTTTTACGCTTATTGCCGTGTAGGTTAAAAAGTGATTTGGGACTACCCAGGGAGGAAGTTGGTTAATTATTAAGTGGTGGGATGACAAGGATTCCCAGGCACCTGTAGTGCCCTATTGTGCTGGTGTTTTTCTGCCGCCTGAAGGGATTCTCTTAAACCTGTTCTTAATATTTGTGTATTTTTGCTGATATTCTCAATAAAATATATATAGAACATTAAAAAAATGTGTGCTGAATTTGTTGTGCGAGTCATTACAGATATAGTGATTAGAGATGAGCGAACACGTTCGGCCCCGCCCCTTTTTCGCCCGAACACCGAACTTTGCGAACACTTCAGTGTTCGGGCGAAAAAGTTCGGGGGCCGCCGTGGCAGCGCGGGGGGGTGCGGCGGGGAGTGGGGGGGAGAGGGAGAGAGAGAGGGCTCCCCCCTGTTCCCCGCTACTGCCGCCCGCGCCGCCGCGCATCTCCCCGCCCCCCGGCGGCACCCGGACACTTACGCGCGAACACTGCAGTGTTCGGCAAAGCCGGTGTCCGGGTGCGGATGTGTCCGTAACGGACACGTTCGCTCATCTCTAATAGTGATATCAAATATGTGGGGTTTTAATTTATTTATTTTTCCTCCTAAAAGGGGAAAAAGCACAAAAAAGTGAATTTTTTTCCAATTTTTAGAATATTGACACAAATATTTTATCTTTGTTTTACACTATTTGTGTCCCTGTGGGGGACTTGCACCATAGCACCTATGATCGCTATGATGAAGCATTGCAGGACCTCTGTGTGACCTGCAATGCCTTATCGCTTGTGTTATCACAATTTTATCTGCATAACCAGTATATATTGATTGTATAGAATTTGTTATTAGAAGAATACGTATTTAGAAGCGGCTCCGGAAATCAAGACAAATCACACACAATTGGTGTTGGTATAATCAGATGATTCCTCCCTTTATGCATCAAGCAGCGGGTATTTATAACATTTTGAATTACTTGTCTTTCTAGTCCACATGTGTCAAACACAAGGCCCAGGGGCCGAACCTGGCCCGCTGCCTCATGTTATGTGGCCTGCGGCATGCCGACAGCCATTCACCACTGTACTGATTACCAGCTGGGGTGCCGCAACTCCCCGCTGGTAATTGCACTGTTACCGCTGATCCAACCATACACTGTGCAGCCGGGATCCTTCTCCCCTGAGTCCCCTGCTCTTCAGTTCCGCAGGAGAGGACTCGGGGAGGAAGCGTTCCGGGCTACACACTGACGTCAGTGTGCACCCCGGCGCATATGAACTTTTTCCACAAGACTTCTGCACTATTCAGCAATTCCAGCAACCTGATTGATTGTTTGGGTTGGCTGATTCACCAAACAACCAATCAGGTGGCTGGAATTGCTCAATAGTGCAGATGTCTTGTGGGAAAAGTTAATATGCCACCCGGGCTCAGCACCATCCGAGGAGGAGCAGCGCTGACAGCAAGCAGGAGGTAAGTATATGGCTGGGGAAGGGGGAAGTTAATATTGCTGCTGGGGGGGTGGGGCGTTAATATTGCTGATTGCTGCCGGGGGGGTGGGGGTGAGGGATTAAAATTGCTGCTGTGTGGGTGGGGGTTAATATTGCTGGGGGGTTGGGGTTAATATTGCTGCCTGGGGGGGTTAATATCGTTGCTGGGAGGGGGTTAATATTCCTGCTGTGTTTGGGGGGGGGGGTTAATATTGTTGCTGGGAGTGGGTTAATATTGCTGCTGGGATGGGGTTAATATTGCTGGTGGGTTGGGGGGGGTTAATAGTGCTGCTGGGAGGGGGTTAATATTTTTGCTGGGAGGGGGTTAATATTTTGGCTGGCATGGGGTTAATATTGCTGCTGGGTTTGTGGGGGGGTTAATATTGTTGCTGGGAGGGGGGTAATATTGCTGGTGGGTTGGGGGGGGTTAATGTTGCTGCTGGGAGGGGGTTAATATTGCTGGGAGGGGGTTAATATTGCTGCTGGGTTTGTGGGGGGTTAATATTTCTGATTGCTGCTAGGTGGGTGGGGGTTAATATTGCTGGGGGGTTGGGGTTAATATTGCTGCTGGGGGGGGGGGTTAATATCGTTGCTGGGAGAGGGTTAATATTCCTGCTGGGTTTGTGGGGGGGGGGTTAATGTTGCTGGCAGGGGGTTGGTTAATATTGCTGCTGGGAGGGGGTTAATATTGCTGGTGGGTTGGGGGGGGGGTAATATTGCTGCTGGGAGGGGGTTAATATTGCTGCTGGGTTTGTGGGGGGTTAATATTGTTGCCGGCAGGGGGTTAATATTGCAGCCGGGTTGGGAGGGGGGTTTAATATTGCTGTTGGGTTGTTGCTGGGAGGGGGTTAATATTGTTGCTGGGAGGGGGTTAATATTGCTGCTGGGTTTGTGGGGGGTTAATATTGCTGTGTGGGGGGGGGGTTAATATTGCTGGTGGGGGTGGGGGTTATCATTGCTACTGGGTGGGTGGGGTTAATATTGTTGCTGGGGGGGTGGGGGGTTAATATTGCTGATTAATGATTGCTGCCAGGAGGGGGGGGGGGGGGTAATATTGCTGGGGGTTGGGGTTAATATTGCTGCTGGGTTGCTACTGCGGGGGTTAATATCGTTGCTGGGAGGGGGTTAATATTCCTGCTGGGTTGTTGGGGGGGGGGGGTTAATATTGTTGCTGGGAGTGAGTTAATATTGCTGGTGGGTTGGGGGGGGGGGTAATAATGCCGCTGGGAGGGGGTTAATATTTTTGCTGGCATGGGGTTAATATTGCTGCTGGGTTTGTGGGGGGTTAATATTGTTGCCGGCAGGGGGTTAATATTGCTGCTGGGTTGGGAGGGGGGGTTTAATATTGCTGCTGGGAGGGGGTGAATATTGCTGCCGGATTGGGTATGGGGGGGTTAATATTGCTGCTGGGAGGGGGTTAATATTGCTGGTGGGGGTGGGGGTTATTATTGGTGCTGGGTGGGGGGGGTTAATATTGTTGCTGGGAGGGGGTTAATATTGTTGCTGGGATGGGGGGGGGTTAAAAGTGCTGCTGGGAGGGGGTTGATATTGCTGTGGGGGTCGCTATTACTATTGGGGCCACTGTGGGGTACCCTGTTAAAATTGGGGCCACTGTGGGGATCGCTATTATCAATTGGCCCACTCTGGGGGTCAATATTTTTACTGGGACCACTATGAGAGTCACTATTACTACTGCAACCACTATAGGGGACACTGTTAGTACTGGGGCCACTATAGGGGACACTGTTAGTACTGGGGCCACTATAGGGGTCACTATTAGGGCTCGTTCACACGGGGTAATTGCATTTCAGTCACACAAATACGCTACATATTTGTGCAATCGAAAATCGCTTATGCCTGCATATTTGGGCACGCAGAAAAGAACGCAGATGGGCCCACTGAAATGGTGAGCAAATATGCAGTGAATACATAGGCTTCCTGCGCATTCACCAAATATTTGCGCGGCCCATTCACCTCAATGGTCTATTGCGGTCCGTAGTACGTAACAAAATAGGTCATTCTGTGTGATAATATACATCATGTGAATGAACTAATTGAAATCAATGGCTTCTATTCACTGCATATATTTTGTACGCAAATACGCTGGTGTGAACAGGCCCTTACTGTACTGTCTTACAATCGGCCCTTTGAACATCACCAAAAACCTGATGTGGCCCTCGGTGAAAATGAGTTTGACACCCCTGTCCTATAACATCAATTCTGCTATGTTATCTTGTTCTTTTAGCATAAGAGCACATGCTATGACGTCAGTGGCTCTTATCGCAGCATGTCGTCTGGTTATTAAAAAGCCAAAATAGCTATACAAGACTACGCCCTATAACTGAAACTTCTCTTAATATTTCAATATATGTTTTCTTAAAGATACATACACAATCTTTATCAATAAGAGCAATTAAGTCACATAAAGAATCAATTTGACAATGTTACATAACTATATTCTCCAACATTTCCCCCGTTTTGTGATTGCTTCTGGGGTTTTATTATTCTATGCCACGCAAACCTCTCACTCTCAACCCCACCCCTCACCCCCCAAACTAGCCCATTCTACAGGGGCAGTTTTCCTTACCTAAAACTGGGAGAAGGCCATGAACTTTTCAGGAGTTCACACCCTTTCCTCATACGTGGTAACACCCCGTAGGGCATTCCCTCGCCGAAACCTATGGCAACTGTGCTATCCCTGGGTAGGAAAAAAAGCAAGCGTGTGTCTTCATGAGACCAGCAGAAGCAGAACACAATAGGTCCTATAGCCTTTTGTATGTTCTATTAAGCGGTAACATACTAAAACATTTTTAAAACACATTTCAAAGCACAGTCCACCTTTGATCAGCTGTCCTTTTTAATTCATGTGGAATGCACCCTTTAGTAAGTGATCATCACTTGGTGCTTTGTTTTATTCAGCTCCATAGAAAATGATATGCATTATGGTGATTCCTCCTTTGGAGATGAAACTGGAGGGTTCTCTTTTTCCTTTTCCTATTTGGGGGTCTTATAAATCCTGCATGTAATACAACAATTTAACAATATTACAACAAAGTAAAAGTACAATGAAGGCCCAATGCCCAAGGACGGAAATTCCGCGGCGAGATTTCCCACAGAATTTCCGCCCGTGCACGCCGCCATAGGATTGCATTAGTTTATGCTATCCTATGCTGACAGCTGGGATTTGAGTGGGTGAAAAAAAGTATTAAAATCGTGGCGTGTCCTATTTCTGTGCAGGCCTCGCTGAGGCTCGCTCAGAAACGTCACTGCTGACGCGCCAGCTCTGCTCTGCACATGCGAGGCTGTAATACATATTTGGTATCGCCGCAAACATAAAAGTGCGATCTATCAAAGTAGCGCATTATTTACCTCGCACGGTGAACATAGTCCAAAAAAAAAAGAACGACAGAAATGCACTTTTTCAGTCACCCTGTCTCCCAGAAAAAATGCAATAATAAGAGATCAAAAAGTTGTATGCATTCCAAAATGGTAAAAATTCCCCAAAATTCCAAAACGTAAACCCCAGGAGGCTTCTCAAAAAATGAGCTCTCGTATAACAATGTCGACGGAAAAATAAAAAAGTTATGGCGCGGAGAAAATGGCGGCAGAAAATAATTTAAAAAAATTAAATGTCTTTGCAAAAAATAAAAGTAGTACAGCAAAAAAAAAGTTTGGTATCGTAGTAACCCATAGAATAAAGTTATCATGTCATTATTGTTGCAGATTGTGCGCTATAGAAACAAAACGCACTGAAGTTGGTGGAATGTATTTTTTTTTTTCATTTTACTCCACTTATAATTTTTTAAACGTTTTTCAGTACATTATATGGTACACTAAAGAGCACCATTGAAAAATACAACTTGTCCCGCAAAAAACAAGCCCTCATACAGCATCAATGGATAAGTAAAGGAGTTACGATTTTTTAAAAGGGGGGGGAGGAAAAAACGAAAATCGAAAAAGAGACGCGTCATTAGGGGGTTAAGTTAAACTGAGCCTTATCCTTTTCATGGAGTGTATATATATAATCAAAAACTACATTCTGTAGCTTTAATAAATCTCTTGACAGCACTGTGTATATCTGATATCCTCCAAGTGATCTGTGAATTAATTGGCAATATTGAGGCTCTTTGGGACTTCGCCTATATTCATAGGAATTTCCTGAACAATAGTCATACATGGACACCCAGGTCCCAGTAGTAATCCTTATTCTAGGATACTACTGTCAGGGTTACTGACTATTACAGTTTCCCCTGAGCAATAATACCTTAGTCAGATATACACCCGCTGGAATCAGCAATTTAACCTAGTGTTCAAATAGCATCGTATGGTCATACGTTTGGCCTTATCAGTTTATTGAGTTACAAACCTGAAGTTTTGCTTCACAATGAATTAGCAGAAAATTGTTCTCCAACAGAGAGACTTTGCACCTATGGGCATCCACCCATGCTAAATACTCAAGGCATGAATTGGTAACTCTCGAGTGTGCTTAGCTTAAATTGTTTGAGCCACTGTACTAAACCTAGACCATGCATCCACCTACTATTTAGGGAAAGACACTATCTCTACGGGTCTAGGCATTAGAGGAACCAGTACCTACTTGAAATCAGACGGGTCTATAAGGACTCGTTTCCTATTAAAACACAACACTGAATCCCACAAAGGGAGTCACTAAAGTGTATTCAACTTACTGTTCCGCTAGTCATTGACTTTATATATTAATGTCTGAGTGTGTATTAAGTTTGTTGTGTCACCTGCCCTGTTGATGCACCCCTGGGCTTATTCCCCAATTGAGGGTGCCTTCTAGGGTCCATCTGTGCCCTTATATGTGTGTGCATTTTTTAATCAAATACATTAAAGCAATTGTAGTGGCCCAGCACATCATTCTGGTCCCCTCCATAAGTGTCATACATGTTTGTTTTATGTAGATGCACTGTGCAAAACCTGTCTTGTCATTTCCAGTTTGTGTGTTGCACAGCTGCGGCGCTTGAGAGGTTAACTCTAATTAATAATAGTCTGCCTGTAAATGTATCAGTCTGTAATGCCATGTGGTATGAGAGAGAGTATAAATAGGAGTGATTGAGAGCGGAAAGGAGAGTTAGATCTTCCATCTTGCCTTCTGAGTGCCACCAAACACAGAGCCACATGGAAGCATCTTCAGCTTCCTTGTGGTGAAAATGGAAGAGGAGGAGAGATATTCCGTAGCGGTTGGAATCTGAATGTGAGTTGAGTGAGCCCCGAGCATAAGAGAGAGCCTTCGTAAGTAATTGTGTAAGACGGAACCAGTGCAGAAGTACTAATTCAAGTCCACAAGTTTTCCTACGCGGCCGTCCAAAGCTAGGATCACCGCATAAAAGTACGCTCCTAAGTCACATTCATGTGTTTCCAGTGCGGGGTGCAAATCCTAAAAAAATTAATAATTACTACCAGAGTGTCTGTGGAGTGACTCTACCCCCTTCCTCCTCCAGAGTGTTCCTTGTCCAGGAGTGGTACCTGACAGATAACGTGGACTACAGGACCGTTTTCATCCCTGACCTCTGACCTTTCTTTTTACCTGCACTGGCAAGATTGTACCTGAGTTGCTGTGTAATAATTGTTTGCCATAAGTTATTTCAAGTAAAGTTCATACCAGGCCCTAACCGTTCTTAGGGACCCGAGGTACTAGAAATCCGTGTCTGTGATTATTCCCTGCCGTGTAGCATACCAGTGTGTGGGAATGGCGGCATCATCCGTGACAACTACTACCCCCATAATCCTGTTATTGGTATTCCCTATCCTAAGGGTGCAATGGTGGCCTCCAGTTATACTCTGGCCTTGGCTGCGTGTCATCCCTCTGGGAGCCTGGTAAGTGCCGCCATGACAAGCCAACACTTAACCCTCCTAGCTCCCCACATGTGTCAAGTGCTTGTGGTACCCCTCTGCGGTGTTGCACAATAATTTTAGTAACAGTATACTCTGTGAAGGTTTATCATAGTCCAACATTAAATGTTGAGGGAAGAATATAGATGGCCTGTAGATTTACTGCCTGAGCCACGTCTGCTTCTGCCTGAGCTATTTTATTTTTCAGTTTGTCCAGTCCTCCACATCTATGGAATTCAGTACACTATTCAGTACACCCATTGCTGTACCTACCAGTAGGGTATCATACCATTCCCTTCTTTGCCTGTTGCATTTACACAATATGGTGAACGAGATGTCGAAGCGCATTACTGTTCTCTGTGATTCAGTGGACACCCTCTTACAGGTGACATAAATTATCAGGTTATTTGTATCTACTTCATGAGCTTTTGTCATTGGTGTTTAAGAAAAACTGAGCAGTGGTGTGGAACACCAGAACATGTAGATACGTTCGAACTAATGGTGGTGCACATATTATCTGAGCAGTGACTAATGGCTTGCTCATAACAGCCATGTGTATTTGATCTGGCTTGCAACAAATCATGGGTACTTGTGTTATTTAAAACTCTATTTTGGGTTAGTTCCCCCTATCTGAGCATATCTTCTTATGTGTTCCTAGGGACCTTTGTCTACCTTGTATATAGGTCCCATTCCTATACAATATGCAGATAGCGTTACCCTCACACATCCAATTTCCCGAATATCGCATAGATAATCTTAAGGAACCTCCCTCTCTCAGCTGTTTTAACTAACACTCCTCCGGGAGTCAATGCATCCCCTTCCTTTTTTCCTTGTTATTATAATCACAACCATTACACTTATTTTACAAAGTATATAATGACACATGATTACTCTCCTGTCCCAGTCACTCTCTTGCGATCACTAGCGTGAACCCAGTTTGTTTCCCCTTCAAGCTTCACTGAAGTAACGGTTGTCAGCGGTACTTGGAAAGGCTCCTCGTATCGTGGCTCCAGAGATTTTCTCACGTTTCTTTAACCCCACCCCCAATTTCCTGGCTCCAGAGAATGTGTTGTATGCTCGGAGTCAGGATCTGGAAGATAAGCAAACACTTGTTTATGCACCAGATTTAAATGGCAGGGCCTGGACATACCCGATGAGGGTATCATTCTGCATCTACAACACCTGCGGAAAGTTCAGCCCTGTCCTGGAAGCTGATTCAAAGGGAATTGCAAAGGGAGACAATTCTGTTTTCCTATTCAGCATGTACCTGACCAAAAACAATGCCAAGGGAAGGCACTCAGTGCATGGCTTTCCTGACTCAGCCATTGCTTTCTGTATTTTAAGTTTGGGGTTCCATTCATTATCTCTACCTTTCCACTGCTTTGTCGGTGGTAGAGAGTGTGAAAAGCCTATTATATTCTTAAAAATTCCAAAATTTATTTTATCTCCCCCGTAAAGTGGATACTTCTGTCACTTTCTATTGTTTCTGTAACCTCATATTACCTTGTTCAACAATTTCTTGGCTGTTGCCTTTTGTAGTGGCAAATTGATACCTAATCGGATAGGCCTTAATGCATACAGATAAGCTGTCAACACATATATGGCATACTGATATTTGCCAAGTCTTTGGCAACTCAACTGTATATAGCCTATTTGCAACCTTTAGAAGAGGGTAGAGCGGCCCAGGTGTGTGCATTTGTGGTGTCTTCACTACTTTCCCTTTGTTATGTAAAGCACAGGTCATACACGCTTCGGTATACCTGGCTGCAACATAAGGATACACATATCAGTCTTTGACTGGTGTGTTTTTCCCTGTGCACAGTGGGCCAACATGGAGTAGAGGACATGAGAGAGACATAATCGATGGTCTTTTCCCTACAAGCTGGTGTCCATCTGGCTTGCCCCTGCCCTTGCCCAGCTCCCCATTTCAGACTGTGCAGCCTGGTTCTGAAGAGACTTGAGCAGATCCCTTACTGGAGTGGCTGGGGTTACAGTTTGGATGTTGACTTAACCCTCTCCCCTAGGTCTTATCGCAGCTGCCTTGACAGCGGCATCTGGATGTGCATTTCCTTTTTGCTTCTCTACGGTCCTCCCTTATTATCCCTTGCTGTGTAGGCAACACCAGAGCTTCCATATTGGACCATAGTTGTGTGCTATTCCAAAAGCATCCCTGTGTATGTTTGCTGTCTTACCTTCTACCGCTCTGCACACTTCTGTCAGGGCCTTCAATTCTGCCTCCTGTGCTGACAGATGAGGTGGAAATGGTTCTGCTTTTGTTACCTCATTCTGTGTGACCACTGCATACCACTGTAGAACTTGCCATTTTCCTGGTATCTTGAGCCATCTACAAAAAACCCCGAAATCTGGGTTAGCCATTGGGTTCATCTTTAACATATTCAAATCCCTAAGTTCCCTGTGATATGAGGGCAATGCAGTGCGGCAGGAATGGATCATGTTGTTCTAATTGCTTTAATAATCTAAAATACAAAATGTTCTCAACCTTCCTCCCCCCTTCAAAATTCAGTGGAACCAATTTAGCTGGATTTAAAGATATATCACACTTCAATCTAACATTTGGGGTAGAAGTAACTGCACACATGTATTAAGGGACTAATACCCCGATACTGCTTTTTTACATATCGACTGGGCATGTCCCTGACATCAAAAATTTACTCACAGGTTTTTTTTCTTACACACTTTAGGTAAACCCTTGTCCTTATTTTAGTTCTCTTTGTAATATACCTATCAGGCTTGTATAGTATGTATAACAAGCAGGACCCAATACCAGGTCCTGGCTACGGTCTGGATAACAAACTCTGTGAAGATTTGGGTTACACAGAATTTGTCTCTCTGTGTCCGTCTCTCAGACATGAGTATTCACACCATTGGGGTTTGGCTCAGTGCCTGAAGTTTCTTTAATATTAAATGGAACTGTCTGGCCAGGGGACTATGGCGAGACTGAATTTCATTCTCAATGTATATTTTTCAATATATCATACATAGCCTGAGCTTTACATTTTTTGTAGATTGCAAATATCATCACACACACTTTTACAATAATTTCTAGTAAAGGTTAAGTACTTATTTACCAAGGGCAGTTACAAGCATCATTCTGTCTGGTCATACAGAGCTTCCAACTCAATTGGGGCTCCCCGGCTTATTTTACACTCAAACCCAATGCTCATATTTTAATGCTGACATTTTGTTTTTACCGAAAGCATTACTCCCCAGCAGTGGCCACTTACTGGTTGTGAGAGAGTCGGAATCACAAAACTTAAGTCGCCTCAGGCAAGAATGGTACTATGCCCAGACGCTTCCAAGATCCTAGGGAATCCACAACAACCTACCTAAAAAGCATACTTTATAGAAAGTATAACATGGAGGCTACAAATAGCCACGATCACCCTAAAGGTATCACTTTTTGAAGTACATTTGCATATGTTATAGGCTATACAACAATTCCATATGATTAAACACTGGCTGCAGTAGTAATATAAATCCTAATATAATTCTCTAAAGCTGACAACCCCTCCCTTTAGGATTCATCTTATCTTTGAGAATAGCAAAAAGAAACATTAACGTTTTTTCTTTAGATTAGTTGGTATTGTAACCGATCTGCCGTGGTGCATGGCTGATAATCTGTCATCCTTATTATTAGCATTCCCTCGCCTGAGTCTGTCCTATCCATACCAAGAGTGCGGGTCATGGACGCTGGAGGGGAGCAGGTGTTATTTTTGGAAGCGTCGAGGGCTTCTACAATCCTTTTGTATGTGTCCACACCGTCCACAATTGGAACAATCCTTTGGGAGGTTACTCTCCCTTTTTCTCCCATGTCCCCTGTTAATCTGTGACTGATCTAGTGTCATGGGAGTTTTTAATGCATGAGTTATTACTGGGTCGACTCCGGGTTGTGAAGGAGATGGCTGCGCGCCCCAATGGGCGAACGGGTCCATCTCCAGTCACGGTTCTTCTGGCCATTAATGAATACAAGTCTAGTAAAGTCCGTCTGTCTGTGTCAACACTGAAGCATAACCGGGAGGGGCACAGGGGTTTATTCCTGTCTTTCCATTGGCACTCTGACATTGACTCTGGCACCCATCCATGGTTGCACCTGCTGACCCTACACTATCAGCCCTGGTTTCTCCAGTCAATTCATGAATCCGCTACACCACAATCTCTTTCTCAGAAGCCATCATTCTACACTTCTCCAGCCCAGCAACTCTTTGTGTATGCAAAAATGTTTTGTCATCTGTTCCTTCTGTGTCTTTCTTGCCTAAGCTATCGAGACACTTATAAGTCAATCATTTGCGGTCAGCACATCTGACAGGGGAGCTTTTTATCTCTTGGACTATCTGCCTAGTGGGCATTTGAACACATGCTTCCCTTCCCCTCTCATTTCCCAGTGAGCCTTCCATGATCCACCTGGTTATTATTGATTCTCGGGTGTATTTCGCAAAGTCACTTACAAATGTTATCACATAGGTGGAACCTCACTCCCTTTGTCTGTCTCCAAGCTTATGCAGCTGGTACCACCCCAAGGCCATCACAACAGGTCACTAGGCAAAGTTCAAAATCTACCTCTGTATGTCTTGCACCTTTGGGACTGATACCACCCCAAAGTACTTAAGATGGGAGATGACATGGGTCTTATTTGTAGTACTCAAAGTTTTATTATAAGACCTCTCTCCATCTGTCTGCTAGAGCATGCTAGGTGGGCCCCCTTCAGGCACTCTAGACAGAACCAAATGTCTTGACATATTCCTGTCTCTAACCTTCTCTACCTGGGCCACGGTGGTTAGTGTTCTAAATCCTAACCACTACTGGCTGGCCCGCCAGATCTTGTACATGAATATTCAGGACAAAGATATTATTTATCACTCTCAGAAAAATAACCTTTTTAGCCGGCATTTGTTTTTTACTTATGGGATATTGGGGTAACTGCTTCTGCTATTCATGCATTAGTGACCTGAGGGTAACACAATCATATCAGTAAAATGGGTCATTTCCCAATTCACCATCTCTGACTTGATGAAATGGGTTGGGGACAGCCTGTGTGTGTGTGTGTTTGTTTTGTTTTTTGTGTTGTAACGTATATATGTATTTATTATTTTCTTGTTTTATATTTTTTTTTTTTACACATACCTTACTTTTATTTAGATCACTAAGAAATTAGTTTCCTTTCCAAGCTTATGCCATTTTTACATTCTTATTAAATTATATATAATTCTCCCCTGTTTTGCGCCGAAGGCAATAAATTTCTATCTATCTTATATATATATATATATATATATATATATATATATATATATATATATATATATATATATATATATATATATAATATATATATTGGAGTCTTTAAAAAGTCAATTGGCAGTCTACCAAAATTAATGTTATCTTCTATGTACAGATGGTGGTTAAGTTGACTTTCACTTTTGTAACTTACCACGACGGTAACTTGCTGATCACAATGAACTCTTCCACAGTAAGCTATTCAAATAGCTCTGTCTTTACTTTTCCGCAAAATAACTAATTTTACTGCACTGCATCTTAAACTGTGTGACATGTAACGGTCAAGTTAGTCTTTCATCTAGTTTGTTATACAGCCAGCAGCATGTTCGATGTATGTATTTGTCTAAAGGCTTTTTCTCCTGTTCTGTTCTCTACACACTCAATCCTGTCATCGCATATACAATTATCATTTAGACATTTAAATATATCATATTCATACCATATACCAGAACAACTTTCAGACACATGACACCTTTTGCATATGCATACATACATATATTAAAGGGGTTGTCCCACGGCAGCAAGTGGGGTTATGCACTTCTGTATGGCCATATTAATGCACTTTGTAATATACATCGTGCATTAAATATGAGCCATACAGAAGTTATTCACTTTCCTGCTCCGTTGCTGGCGTCCCCGTCGCCATGGTGCTGTCTAATTTCAGCGCCTAATCGCCCGATTAGACGCGCTTGCGCAGATGGGTCTTTTCCCTTCGGCTCGGCAGCAGCGGCGTTATGGCTCCGCCCCCTTGTACACGTCATCGCGTAGCTCCGCCCCGTCACATGTGCCGATTCCAGCCTCCTGATTGGCTGGAATCGGCACATGTGACGGGGCGGAGCTACGCGATGACGCGTACAAGGGGGCGGAACCTGAACGCCGCTGCTGCCGAGCCGAAGGGAAAAGACCCATCTGCGCAAGCGCGTCTAATCGGGTGATTAGACGCTGAAATTAGACGGCACCATGGCGACGGGGACACCAGCAACGGAGCAGGTAAGTGAATACCTTCTGTATGGCTCATATTTAATGCACGATGTATATTACAAAGTCCATTAATATGGCCATACAGAAGTGTATAACCCCACTTGCTTTCGCGGGACAACCCCTTCAATACAAGTGACCCCCAATAGTTGCCCGAGTAGTAATAGGGAGCCCCAACAGTTGCCCCAGTAATAATAGTGGTGTCCAATAGTTTACCCAGTAGCAATAGTGACCCCTAAAAGTTTCCCCAGTAGTAATAGTGACCCCTAACAGTTACCCCAGTAGTAATAGTGACCCCCAATAATTTTCCCAGTAATAGTGACCTCCAACAGTTAACCCAGTAGTAAGTGACACCCAATAGTTGCCCCAGTAGTAATTGGGACCCCCAATAGTTGCCCTCGTAATAATAGTGACTGGATAGTAATCCTGTAATAGTAATAGGATTTGTCATATCCAAGGACAATGGATTTGTAAGTGCAAGGGGTGGCGCCCATTCAGGTAAGTATATATCTTCTTTATGACTCATTTTCAAAGCACACACTATATCAGAAAAAAGGTCTTTGTAATGGCCATACAGAAGTCTATACATGCATTTGCCAAGGACAGATAACCCTTTTAATACCCAATATAAACCTAAAGACCTGGTATGCTGGAGGCATTAGTAGAGTGGAGGATTTATTTGAGGGGTCATCACTTAGGCCATTTACGCAAATACATGAGCTATTCTAAGTATCTCATAAGGAATGAGGAGCTTCAGAAAAGTTTTTACCGCAGATCAGTGGTCACACATATACCTCCTTAGGCCTACATTTTCTCACTATGTGAATCACCTGGAAACCAACAGGTAATTAATATATGGATGGTGCTTATCCCTATCCTACTTAGCTAGAATCTATCCACAACTCTCTGAACTATATTGGAGATGCCACAAACAAGTTGGTCATTCCTACATATCTAGTGGCTGTGCAAGCCTCTTCAAAGCTTCTGGGACCAAGTCCAACATTCACTGTTCTCCATTTTTCTGACTATGATAAATGCGGTCAAGTGGTTGCCGTTTTGCCAGGGGGTACAGAGGACTGCTCCTTGGCAGATCTTCCTGTTATCTCCCATATTCTAACAGCATCCAGAACCTCCGTAGCAAAAAAATGGAAAAGTACAAATATACCATCATTAACCAAAATTTTGGTAGTTCAATAGAGTTGTCTAATGGAACATATGATTGCCTCTAGACTGGATCAGGTGT